>NW_018020625.1:801273-885057 GCF_002006095.1 Pseudomyrmex gracilis | reverse complement strand
TAATATAAAGTATAACATTTATATATATATATATAAATATATAATAAATTATATATATATATATATGTATAATATATATTATTTAATATATTATTTATATCATATATATTATTTAATGTTATGTATAATATACATTACAGTCACATTACCTTAGTCACGTGTTGTTTTTCTACTCTTTTCCGTCATGTGACTTTAATCACGTTTTTAATTTTCTCCACGTATACGACGAACTGTCTCAAAATATCGATATAATCGATTCTAATTATTTGCACACGCTTTTTCTGGTAGGAATCTCGATATATCTCGATAGATGTCGATCTTTAAACTATCTCGTCTCTTTTCCGAGTATTCGATTTTTGTCAGTCGACCGATAGTCATTGTAATCAACTGACAGAAATCATCATTCACTGGTGAATACTAGATTCTAATATACGTGATAATTTTTCAACAACGTAAAATTATAAAATGGTAAGTTGAAAATTTTTGCAATAAAATTGATATTACATACACTCAACTTTGAAAATATTCATACTTTCGGTATTCGATGTTTATAGGTTATGTGGGAAATGCATTGTCATCACAAAGTTGTAATATTAATCATAAATTTAAAATATTGACAAAATTTACGTTATATACCTCCATTATCGTTGTTCACATACTGTTGTACGTAGTTTACAAAATATTAAAAAAATTAATATATCTAATTCATAATACTGGTATTTAAAAACTTTGTGATTGCAGTAATAGTTTTATTTCAGTTATGTTTCTTTATTTAGAGAGGTATAGTATAATAAATTTGATAAAACATAATTTTGCTATATATCATAAGTAAATTGTTCAAAGAGTTACATCTATATGTTCTTAGCAATATCTTTACAATGTTAAAGGATATCTGTGTGTGTGTGTTTACTAATAGAAATACATATGTGTTTTTCTCTTTTCTGATATTTCTCTCATTTATCATGTGGTTATTATATTACAGGCACGTAGATATGATACGCGTACCACAATTTTTTCACCAGAAGGAAGACTTTATCAAGTCGAATATGCTATGGAAGCTATAAGTCATGCAGGTACCTGCCTAGGTATATTAGCAAATGATGGGATTCTATTAGCAGCTGAAAGACGAAATACCAACAAGCTGTTAGACGAAGTATTCTTCTCTGAAAAGATTTATAAGTTGAACGATGACATAGTTTGTTCTGTGGCTGGCATTACTTCAGATGCTAATGTTTTAACAAATGAATTACGTGTCATCGCTCAAAGATATTTTCTTCAATACGGGGAACCTATACCCTGTGAACAGCTTGTCTCATGGTTGTGCGATCTCAAACAAGCATATACCCAATTTGGTGGAAAGAGACCTTTTGGTGTTTCCGTTTTATATATGGGATGGGATAAACACTATGGCTATCAGTTGTATCAATCAGATCCTAGCGGAAACTATGGTGGTTGGAAAGCAACATGTATTGGGAATAATTCTGCGGCAGCAGTATCGTCCTTGAAGCAAGAATACAAGGAAGGAGAAACTACTTTAAAGGATGCAATGGCGCTTGCTATAAAAGTGCTCTCTAAAACATTAGATATGAATAAGTTATCTTCTGAGAAAGGTAATGTATCTTAAATACAAAATCTTTTGTAACATTATATTAACGATTATATATGTGGCGATTATATAAATATTTTTTTACTTACAGTGGAAATGGCAACATTGACACGAAAAGATAATAAAACAATAATGAAAATATTACCTGCGAACGAGGTGAATGCTTTGATTGCGGAATATGATCGGTTAGAAGCATTGGCAGAGCAAGCGAAGAAGGAAAAGTTAAAATCGTAAATTTGTTATTCTAAATATGAGAAAAAAAATAAAATAAAACGTATACTTTGGCGATAAAGCTTATTGTATTATAAAAAGCTTTTCCACCTAAAGTTTTATATTGCATACACTACTTGATATATTATTTTTTAGGCGCAGAAATGAATGAGAATCTTTATTGATAATATTATTATTGTAAAACAATAACGTTATAACAAATAAGAGATTTTTCCATGAATACATATGTCATCAGAGAAAAGTTGTGATTTCATTTCTTTTATTTCTTTTCATCTATTTATCAAGCAACTACATAATCAAGAGATAACTTTAAAAAGTTAAATAAAGTTTCAAGCAGCAAGTGTTTTTGCTGTTTCTAGGTATTTCGCTTATCAATCTTTTATAATAGTTATTTTTTTAATTGAATGATCGTTTTTTACTATTGACTTAACTAGGTGCACTGAAACAGTGTCGTTTGAAGAATCTTTTACATATAGAGAACATACGTTAATAAAAATGTTATATAAAAAAAAAAATGTATATTAATGCTTTTTAAAGTACTTCTTTTTCTTAAATACAATATTTGTGACTTGACTGCTAAAAAAAACGAAGAAAAAATCGAAATTTTTGACATTTGTAGCGTGTATATAGTACGCGCATACATATGCTGACTGTGTGTTCATGTGAACAATAAAAATACATTGAAAAAGTACGTTAAAAAAATAAACTTTCTTCTGGAAACATTAGAGGAACGTTGTAAAATTATGAAAAAATGAAAAAAAAAAGTGCAAAAGTTATGTGTCGGATCATATTGACCAGGCTGCCAATGCGGTCCCACTCCCGGGCGCGATCCCACTACTGCCCGCCACGGAGACTTTTGGCTGCTGGGTTTCCCCTCTGGCCCGGTTCGCCTCTCCTTAGCTAACCTGGTCACCCGAGACTCCCCAAGGGTGACCATATTGATGGCGAGCTTAGTGCGGACACCCAGTCAACGCGAACCCCGCACCAGCAGGAACCCCCGACCTCAGACCCTCCAACACAACCAGCCTCCGAGTAGCCGGATTACAGGAGCCGCCACACTCCCAGCTGACATTCCTTCTCCGAATTTAACATATAAGCTACCAATGTTCGATTCGATGTGAAATTCAATTAGCAAACATAGATTTTGCGACGGAGTTCTTGCTCGGATACAAATAAACATTAATTTTACACATTAGAAGTGAATATTTTGTATCTTATATTAGTATTTAAAATAATAATTGTAGCACATGTGTGACAGTAACGGCACCATCTGACGTGCAAGTAGAAAATTATTCGATTCCGTGTACGGTAATTGTGCAACGACTGCGACGTCAAATATCGTCAATAGGTATCTCTCAGGAAAAATAGAAATGTGATCAACCACGGATAAATTTCTTTAATTATCAACTGATATACAACATACACACACATCGAGAACGTCTTGCAAAGAGCTTTGTGATGTTATCGAGCGTTTCGTCTCGAGCGATTTACGGGAAACATATCAAAGACCTCATCGAGTGAGGTTAAGTCAGAGGGGGTGGAGGTGTAAACTATATTAATTATGTCGATTTATTTAACGACAAAATAAAAAAAAAAAAAAAACGATCGATCTACAATGGCTGATAATAATTTGGCAAAAGTTTTTGCGGCTGAAGATTTCAACCCAGAAAAATGTGAGCGTTACCACATATTTCCGTTAAAGAATTTATTCTTCTACAGTTGCCTTTATCTTCATTGATAGAAGCGATTGGTGTTTTGTTTTCGACAATGAGATACTTGTTATAAGATGTTGTTTTGAATTATTTGGCGCAACGTATACGCGCGGCGCGTTAATAGATATTTTATAAATAAATTTGTTTTATCTTATAAATTTTTCAAACTTGCAGTTGTGAAGGAACTCAGTGCGCAATGCGTCGGTGCGGACGACTTGAGGCAACAACGTGCAAAAATACAAGAATTAGCAAACAACACGTCCGCTCAATTAAAACGAAATGTTTATCAAAACTACATGCAATTTATTGAGACTGCCAAGGAGATTTCGCACTTAGAAAGTGAGATGTATCAATTGTCACAACTTTTGAGTGAGCAACGTGCCTTGTTAAGCACATTAGGATCGACCAGAACTGCGGGTGTTGTGTTCGAGGATTTATCTGAGTCGCAGCAAGAGAACTCAGCTAATTCTACATCCAAAGAAGAGGAACAAAAGCAGAAGCTTATCGAACTAATTGAAAATGTAGAAGGTGCTCTGGTCAGTCACATTTGATAAGTTTTCAATCAAGCAAGTTGCATGTAGAAGTATATGAAAAAATTTAATAATTTTTTCTCTTGCAGAGTTTGGCCGAAGTGCCAGGACGTGTATGTTTGCATGAAGGTTCTCTGCTGGAGCTGGATCCAATTGATGGAACACCATTAAAGAGAATTCATGCATATTTGTTTAATGACATCTTGATGATTGCATCTTGGCTAGCCAATGGTGGTAGACGCGGCCCACCTAGATACAAAATGCAAGCAGTTTATAATTTAGAGAGCCTAGCAATAGTTAATGTAAGAGATCATGGCACGGTGAAACTGGCATTCAAATTATTAGCGTTTTCCGACACGAGAGTGTTCCAGTGCACCACAGCGACAAGTAAAGTTAGTGTGTTCGAAAACAATCGCTACATGATACGCGAAGAAAAATTATTTGTGAATCTATTTGTTTTGCAGAAAGAATGGTTGGATAAATGCGAGCAAGCTAAAAGAGCAAAACTAGCGGAAGAAAATTCTGTTAATAACGCGCAGGAGAATAATAAGCATCCAAAAGAGAATAAAGTGGAACCTTCTCGTTCGATGTCGCTGGATTCGAACACATTAGGTAAGATTTATGGATAAATTATATTTTTGTATGTCTTGTGTACAAATATTTATTTACACATGTATTTGAAATTAAATTTCTTTTTATCAAATATTCTTGTCTTGAACGTAGTCAAACTTATCGCGCACGATTATTTAATTTATGTTACTCATTTTTTCCCTCTTTTTCTTGAAGTTTATTCAACCAGTCTCTTTGTAAATTATAATTCAAGGTGATTGACATTTCAGGGATGGATGACGATGATGATTCGGAATACCACGAACCGCCTCCGGAATGGGTATTAGAAGTAGCCGAGGATCTAGATTCCTGTATAGCGCAGCGTCATTTCGAAGAGGCTTATAGTTTATTAGAGAAAGCAAAAATCTATTTGAAGGATGCCACCCCGACGCCATTGTTGACGGACATTCAGACGAAGGTAAACGAGAGAAGTCGATCTCTGATCAATGTACTGACTAAAGAATTGGAAGTAAGTGTAGAAGCAAAGTCCCTATTGGGAGGCGGTTTGAGAAGACCGCGACGCGCGGTCAAACTTCTGATACAATTAAACAGAAGCACGCAAGCGTGCTATTTGTATCTGCGATTGTGCAGCGCTGTGCTAAAAGCGCGGTTGAAGAGAATTAAAGAAGAAGGTGCGACCGAGGAAATTTACGTAAAGCAACTCAGCGCGATCACCTTCAGCAATATAGCGGAGATAATGAAGGAATTTCTCAAGATCTTTCCACAATCTACGAACTGCACTTCCGGTAATCTCTCTAACATCGAGAAGAATATTCACACAGGTGCCGACTAATTTTGTAATCTGATCTATTCGTCGTTATTTTAAGGTTTAATTGTATGGTGCAGTTACGAGGTAAAAGACTTAACGTCGCGCTTACTTAAGTGTCTCTTTGAACCGGAACTTCCGCTAAGTACAGTGGTAGAATGCATTGTTGCTGTTCGGAGTCATTGCAGCCAGGTGCATATTATATTTAATGCGACAATAGTTTCACATTTTATCTTGAAATTTCTTATAACTGATGTGCGCATAGGTGCGTATGTTTCAACGGTGATTAATAATTTCCGTTTTTAGTTAACCCAACTTGGCATGGATATACGCTATCAGTTAGACGGTCAACTCAGATCCGCATTATCCAAGACTATAGAAAACGCTGGAGAAAAATGTATCACTTTGGCGAAACGTCATATAGCGGAGGATACTTGGCGGCCGACCAATCTGGAAACTAGTCAGAATCTTGAGAAGTTGTTGTCGGAGCTTGATGACTTTGGTGTTCATGTACCGTCGTCATACGTGACGAACGATTGTTGGGTGCAACTGACGTACAACACGTTGACTTTTTCCAAGATGTATGTCAGACTGCTGGAAGACTGCCTTAGCATAGTCACACCGGAACTTATGTCTGTAATAGATAAAGTGCTTGTATCTGTGATGCGGGTCGAAGTTCAACATCTGATCATCTCGCTTACAGATCCGAAGTTGAAACAAGAGGTAACAAACGATAATTTATTTTCTTATTATGTACTATCGGGAGCCGAAAAGAATGCTCAGACAAGCTAACAGACACGAGGGGCAAGGAGAATCATCCGTCGCCTTCATCCGATTTCCTCCACTAGGTACGTTCTATCGAGGCGGTGGGGGTATGTCCGCAAGCAAGAACCATGTAAACTTACACGGCCTCCCACCGCACAGAACTTACCTAGTGGAGGAAATCGGGTGAAGCGGACGGATGATTACCCCTCGTGTCTGTTAGCTTGTGGGTAGTGTGCGTTCTTTTCGGCTCCCAATAGTACACAACTCTGTCATTTGTTTCAGAAAACTGAAAAAAAAAAAACAAAAATATTGCAACTCTCAACAAGTTAAAATAATAATTTGATTTTGATAATGAACGGTATAACATACTTTTTTTTCAGCGAAAATTAGTGCAAAATAACGCAGCTTACGTGCGAGATGTTGTTATTGTTCGTGGTCTGGAATTATATAAATCCGCGACAAATCAAAAGTTCACGAAATTGCTCACTCTGAAAGAACAGATTGTTTTCGAATCTCCGTCGCCTACGAAGCCAAAACCAGCCCCCAGAACTTCAATTACTAAATACTCGACCACGGAGTATATTTAACGGGAATAAAGATGTTACATGATGGCTCAATTTACGGGCAAGAGAAAAAAAACTGTTACAAGAACAAGCGCTTACGTATGAGCATGTGTATATGCGAGAGTATGTATTATATTGTACATATGAGAGGCTTTTTTTGGTGTAGATTAAGTACATGTATCGTAACAAGATGAGATAAGAGCAAGTTTGTGTATAGCACATTCAAGGTGCGCTCAGACAGGTAATTAATACCATCAGTAAAATTTACCAATACCTCGTAGGAACAAATAATAAATAAATTCGAAAATCTGACAAACTAGAATATCAGGTGACTCCTTTAATAGATGGTGCATATGTATATATATATATATACATACGTATGTATGTACATATATATTTATATACAGAATGCACACAGTAATATGTAAAATATCTAATATATTATTTACAATTAATTGGACATAGATAATTTATGTATATGCCTATGATTATTTATACAATAGCACTATTTTGTACTGTCGCCGCAACTGTTACTTTCTTTATTCATTTCCAGTTTCCTCTTCTTAGCGCGTATGTCAGCCAGAGTTTGTTCTATACTTCTTTGGTCCTTTTTATTTTCACTGGGAACTGCAACAGACAACAATAACATTCCCACAGCAAATGTGTATACAAAAATCTTTTTTTGTGTTTCCAAATTCTTATAATTTAAAGTACCCACCAAATCCGTAATTGCTGTTAGCTTCTGTTTTCCTGGCAGCTTCCAAGGCGGCCTCCTTGCCAATTAAATGTTGATACTTATCTTTATAAAAGCTGTTGGGCACAAAATCCTCCTTTCGCTTCCTAGATTTTTGATACTCCGCCTCTTCCTTTGCTTTTCTCTCTCTCTCCTCTTTTAATTTTTCTGCAACTTCCTCGTTCCATTCTTCGCCTTTGCGCAGTGTGTTTAATTGATCTTCGGAAGGTGCGTGTTCTCTTTTGAAGAGCACAATGTGCCGGTCAACATCTTCTTCGCCAAAAGAATATGCCAAAACATTTGCTACTTCCGCTACATCGTGACTAAAGCCCAAAACAGTTATTGTATCATATAGAGTGTTTCAGAAATATATGTACGTTTTTTTCAATCATAAAGCAACATTTTTATTTACACAATGCTCCTGTGTATGTGGTCCATTACAGGAAATTTGTGTTCCTTTGCGCCATCATCTTGCAGAAACTTATTAATCGTGTCTTCGATCTACGCGCGTAAAATATCACGTTTAACAAATTGATCAGCTGAGAAATGGAATAAAAAAAAAAGAATTTATAAAGCGCTCAACCTGTTCTCGAAAGCTCTTCAATTTTTCCGCCTCGGCTCTCTTTCGTTTCTCATATTCTTCTTGTTGTTCTGTGCAATCGAAACGAGCGTGTATGAACCAAAGAAATTCTCAAGATCTTTCGACGCAAAACTGTTTTATTTTTTTTTTTTTTCTTAAACTGAGCATTTTTAGGGTTAAAACTCAACTGACTTTTCCTGAGGGCTTTCTGCTTGTCGCTGATTGTAGGCGGTTTATCCATAGATTTCAGGATGGATCCCAATAAATCCATGACGATCTCGGCGATTTGAACAGGTCTTATCAATCCCAAAGAGAGATTTTGCTCACACCAAGGTGTATCGATATCGGTTCGCTGATGGATACAAATTGCTGTGCAATTTGCGTGAGGACTCACAACACAACGACGTATTGTGTATCAAGAACGGATAACGGAATCTCATGTGTCAGTATCAAACCAAGATGTGTGTTAGTTAACGTTAGGTTTGTGATCTGTGTTAGACTAGATGTTAAGCCCGTATTTACATTACAGGTTGCTGGCTGACATAAAACAACTCCTCGACGCTAGAGAGCGGCTCTTTAAAAGGCTACGCATCCGATTGGAAAAGAGACTTTGCGCGCAAAGTTCGTTTACACATCGTCGGTTTCCTACTGTTCTATATACATATGTAGATTTTTGATTTTGCACAAGTCTCGCTGAGAAAACTTGGTTTTGCTCAAAAACTGTCGCGCGATCTTTAGCTAATCAGAGACGCTGTTTCAACGAGAACGTTCCGTCGAGGTTTTCTTTCATAAGACGCGATACACAATGGTCCAATCGCCTTGGTCGATTTGTCAACTTGACCAATGTGGCACCTACGTCAAAAAAAAGATATCGCTAACCTAATTTCTAGACGCGCTGCCGAGTTGTGATAAATAAAATTTTGTTGAAAAATTTTAACATATTATGTCTTAGTGAAATTGAAATTTTGTTATTCGAAATACTTGTAACACGAACACTGTGGTTGAGTCATAGCTATGTTTATATGCGGTAGACAAAAATGAATATATCATTGTTCCTTTTCGGAATTGTCTATTTTTTGAACGTGGTTGGATTTTCGTACGCGTGGGACGACGATGACTTGGAAGTGTTCGACGTGGTCGAAGAGGTCAATCAAAATTTCTACGATGTGTTGGGCGTTACACAGGTAACTAACTTTCACGCACACGTGGTGTATTTTTAAAAGTATGCTCGAATATATATATGTACGCGTGTGTGTATGTGACAAATACACATAGATATATATATAAATTTTATTTTTTAGACTGTGAACGCGTCGGAGATCAAGAAAGCTTTTAGACGATTGTCGTTGCAATTGCATCCGGATAAAAATCCCGCAGCGGATGCCGAACAACAATTTCGAAAGGTATTATTTTATAAACAGACAAGTGTCAAACTCTGAGAGATTCTTGAGATAGAATTTTAATGCTACTCTTTATTTTACTTTCAGTTAGTTGCCGTTTATGATATTTTAAAAGATTCCGGAAAGCGACAAAAGTACGACAATGTTCTTGTCAATGGTCTACCAAATTGGCGATCAGCTGTGTATTATTACCGTCACGCGCGTAAATTGGGATTACTTGAAATAAGCGGTCTTCTGTTTGTAGTAATCACGATAGGGCAATATATTGTGGCATGGGCGGCTTACTACGAGAAACGACAGACTTGTGTGAGTAAAGTTTCATTACGATTGTACATACATACAATTTTCCCTTAATTCATAATTTTTTTTAAAGCATAAAAATTAGTGTTTGTATCACAATTACAGGTGCAAGTTTTAGGTAGCAAACTTCAAAAGTTGCAAAAGAAAAGTAAGAAGAGCAAAATGGATGTTCCAGATTTAGCTGATTTCTTGGAAAAAATTCCCACACCAACCATGTGGAACACTCTTCCATTTCAGTTACCAAGATGGATAATAGGTTCGATAATAGCTATACCGTCTACTGTGCGATTTATCGCGCAGGTCTTGAAAGAAAGAAAGGAGAGAATAAGACAGGAGGAAGAAGAGGCGTTGTAAGTAAATAAAAACTATTTCTTGCGCGCATGTGTGTGTGTATATAAATGTGTATGTACACTTATGTTATATTATCGTTTCTGCTATCACTTATAAAATCAAATGTGCTAGGGCGCAAGAAAATGAGCAACCTGAACCTGAGGTAACTTCACGCGGACTCAGGAAACGCAGGTCCGGCTTCACACCGCAAGAAAGAAATAGCAGTGGCAATTTCAAAGAAACTACAAAAAAAGAAGACTGCGATTACACAAATCACGTCCACGAAAAGCAAGCGGTATCTGGCGGATTGTGGACTGATAACGACATATTAGAATTAATAAAGTATGTAAAGAAGTATCCCGGCGGGACTCCAGAACGATGGGAGAAAATCGCGAGCGTTATGAATCGCACTGTTGCAGAAGTTACGCACATGGCCAAAAAGGTTACTACTATATTGTATTAAACTTTATTCTTTTTAGTGGAGAGACATGAAAGTTGAGAGATGTATTCGTTATATTAGATAAAAGACGAAGGCTTAAAGCCTGGTGAACCAATAGAGGAAGTTGGTGCGGAAGACAAGCCAAAGAAGATTAAGACTCGCGGTGAGGTCAATACAGTCAACGGTAGTGACTGGAGTCAAGAACAACAAAGGGCGTTAGAAGCAGCCCTCACTAAATATCCTAAAGGTGCATCGATAGACAGGTGGGAGAAAATCGCAAATTGCGTCGAGGGCAAGACGAAGGTATATCAAATATTTTCTTTTTTAATTCCTCGTCTCTTTATAAGCGTATTTTTTGGTAATTTCGTTATGTTTATATTTTTTACAGGAGGAATGCCAAATGCGTTACAGACAATTGGTGGAATTAGTAAAAAAGAAGCAACAAACACAGTAGTTCTTTTCGAATATATATTAAAAAAACGTTTTGATTGTTTGGTGCATTTTTAATATATATATATAGCCAAGAAACATTTTAATAGTCCTGTGAAAAATATTATTATAAATTATGTCCTGAGAGTGCGAGAGCAAAGAAAGTGATATATATATATATATTTCGTGATTACAAAATATCAATTTGTCCCTTTCACAAAAACTTGTAAATTTCTTACATACAGATTATTTTATACAAAATGGTATTTCAGCTGTGTTATAAGATATGTGTACATCTATATATTTATATGCGTCCGTAACAGACTCGCGCGCGCGATTTACTTATAACATAAAAGTATTTAAAAAAAAGTAAATTTAAAAAGAAAAAAGGAAGAATAAATTAAAAACAAATGCAAATGTGAATGTTCCCTACACATGTTGTTTTTGTTAAATATTAATCTCTTTTTCCCCCAATGTATTTTTATTTAATATAAGAAACATTTATTCTCTAAAAAAGGATTGATCATTATTGGAATATTTATTCTCTATATACACAGAGAAATAGCTACTATAGTGTTTATTTGAACTCCAAGAATTTTTAAACAAAGCGAATGTGTGAGTGTGAACACAAAAAATATATATACAATATTTACAATATTGAAGAAGAGAGACACATCGTATCATAGAAATTAAGATTATTTTGACATAATATATAATTCAGTTATTATACATATATGTATAAAATTAGTTTAATTACGTCTCCTGCGAACCCGGGATATTCTCCACGCGTTTGGTTCTTCGTACTTGTTGTAGAGTGGTTCCAGTCTTTGATTCTTCTTAAATTTGCTGAGTTTGGTCGGATCGCTGAATTTAAAGAAAGCAGGCGCAAATTCCACGAGCCACTTTGGATCAATGGTCGTCACCTCTCTCATGTATTCTTTGGTAGTTTGCACCAACTCGTGATAAATGACCCATTCTGGTTGCCGATTGAATAGCGCACTACTAGGATGAATGTACACAACTTGGCTATCAACTAATGTCCTATAACCTTCCTGCGGATCCTTTTTTGCGGCGTTTCTGAAAAATCCCGAGCACACTGCCTTCTGTATGCGTACCGTGTTCTTACCGGCCGACACTACGTCCAACTTGTGTCTGTCCATTATGCCGAGAAGTTGCTTGCGCACGTCTTGGGCACGTTTCAAAGTTCTAATCTGCACAAAGTTCTCGTAACACCAGGCGTTACTCAACTTATTGTTCTTCCACGAATTGTATACCGCCAACAGGGTCAAGTGATCGCCTTCAGGCTGGTTGAACTTGGCCTTTTTCTGATCAGCTAAAGCCTGTTTGTCTTTCGGCCGATAAAAAACATTCTGCACGGACAACATGCTGACGATTGTTAAGATCTCATCAGAACACTGAAGATGAACGCTCATAATGAGCATTTTGGATAGATTCGGTTCTAACGGGAATTCCGCCATTCGTCGGCCTAATCGTGTCAAGAGACCTTCGTTATCAAGAGCGCTTAGACTATGCAACGATTCAAGTGCCATAATCAGCGATTCAACTGGCGGCGCGTCCATAAAATCAAAATGCAGAAGATCGTTGATGCCCATAGTCTTGAGCTGTAACACGGTAGTGGCCAAATTTGTCCGTTGAATTTCTGGAACTGGTGTTGGCAGCATCTCGTCTCTATAGGCTCGTTCGGTATAAAGTCTGTAACATTTGCCGGGACCGGTTCTGCCTGCTCTTCCGCTTCTTTGCTTCGCCGCTGCCTGACTAATCGGCGTTACAATGAGACTGTCCATGCCAGTTTTCGAATTGTAAACTTTCTGCTTAACGAAGCCCGGATCAACCACATAATATATGCCGTCGATTGTCAGGCTGGTTTCAGCAATGTTAGTGGCAATGACGACTTTGCGCGAGCCAGGTGGCGCCGGCTCGAATATTCTGGTTTGCATCTCCGAGGGCAGAGCCGAATATACCGGAAGAATAATCAACTCCGGCACATCCGGGCCGAGTGATTTCATACGCTCGTAAAGAATCTCACATGCCGTGTCAATCTCTTCCTGACCGGTGAGGAAGAGCAGAATGTCACCTGGCGGTTCGCGTAAGTGGATCTGCATGACAGTTATAAGAGCGGCGTCCAGATAGTCCGTCTCCGGTTCTTTTGTGTACATCACCTCGACCTCGAACGTACGACCGGGAATAGTGAATATAGGTGCCTCAAAAAAGTATTGTGAAAATTTGACAGCGTCGAGAGTGGCACTAGTGACGATCAATTTGAGATCTGGTCTACGACCTACCGCCTGCTTCAACAATCCAAACAACACGTCCGTGTGAATTGTGCGCTCGTGCGCTTCGTCAAGCATTATCACAGAATATGTCTTCAAGTCCAGGTCCATTAGACATTCACGTAAAAGCATACCGTCAGTCATGTACTTGATCACGGTCTCTGGTCCGGTACAGTCTTCAAAACGAATTGTGTAACCTACTTCTTGGCCAAGGCAGCATCCAAATTCCTCTGCGACTCTTTTGGCGACACTTATCGTAGCGACACGTCTTGGCTGCGTACAGCCGATTTTACCGCGCGCGGTGAATCCCGTTTCCGCCAGATATTGCGTGATCTGCGTCGTTTTGCCCGAACCTGTCTCCCCGATCACAATCAGAATTTGATTGTCCGTCACCGCTTTTATCAAATCGTCACGCAGCTTGTAAATCGGCAGGCTCTGACGTTGCTCCAACAGCGTCAAATTTGTCTTTTTGCCGAATGATGACTTCTTGCCGCCTATCACGTGTTTCTTCCATTCGGGCAAATCCTGCGTTTGCAACCCAATGCCGCGCATGTTCGCCGCTAACGTACGGCTCTCCGCATCCGGTAACGGATCTATCCAGTTTTTGTTCAAACCGGTAGGGACCGAGTCCATCTCTTGTTCGCGTTGCAGCATCTTCTGTTCCCTGCGTTCCTTCGCCAGAGCGCTCTGCATCATCGCCGCCTGCGCCAGCGAACCATCCGGATTCTTTACTATTCGCACGGGGCTGAGATCGCCCAGTGCTCTGCCATGGCCGTGAAGAAACGGTGGTTCCTCTTCGACAAGCTCGATTTCCACGTCTTCCTCCTCATCGTCTTCCCGCGGTAAGATTCCAGTTTCCATGTCAAATTCCGGCAATTCGCTCCTGTCGATACACGAGGCCGCAAGCATCTGTTTGATCTCCCACTTCTCCGGTGACGACAAACGCTGCACGCGCTTTCTCGAGTACGTCTCGTCCTCGTCGTAGTTGCCCTGAAGCTCCAACAGGGACGTAGGCCTGTCGGGATTACGCAGATGCTTCTCCTCTTCCTCCGCCGTTTTCATAACCACCGGATTTAGATCCTTGCCAGTCTCTTGATCAACGTCTTTCATGCTCAACGATACTTTTTGTCCACTGATGCTGAGAACCTTAACCAAAACCTTTTGACCACGAGTAACCACGTCGCTCGCATTTGCCACTCGACCTTCTCGCCTCAATTGCGAAATATGAACCAGGCCCTCCCACCTTCGCCTGAGACCTTCCAGCTGAACGAAACAGCCAAAGGGCACGATGTTCGCGACTTTACCGGCATAAATTTTACCTACTTCCGGTTCAATGGAGACCGGATCCTCGACAGATCTCGATCGAGATCTGTTGTGTTTCTTCGAGTGTCTTCCGTCTCTACGATCGCGAGACGATTCTTCCCGATCGGAATGTCTCTCCCGTCTTTTGTCGCGAGATCTCGAACGTGCCGATCTGTGTCGCCGTTCCTTCCGATTGGACGATCTCGATCTGTGTCTTCTCCTGTCTCTTGATCTGCTTCTTCTGTCTCGCGATCTGCTTCTCCTGTCTCTCGATCTGCTTCTTCTGTCTCTCGATCTGCTTCTTCTGTCTCTCGATCTGCTTCTACTCCTTTTGCTGCGTTTGTTCTTTTTTTCACTGTGATCATTGTTATTTTTCTCCGTATCCGCAGACTGCTTTTTATTGGCAGCTGCTTCTGCTGCCGCCGCTTCCAGAGTGGCCATAACATCGTTAACGATATCTTCATCTTTCGCGGTGTCCGAATTTCGTGGATCCTCATTTGGTAACGCCAGTGCAGGAAATTTGAGCGCCAATTCGTCTTGTTTGTTCATGGATTTTGATGACTTCTCGGAAGATACTTTTGCAGGTTTCATGTGCTGTATTATCCTGAGAAGATTGGCTATAAAGGAGTCCGAAAACTCTGCTCCCTTTTCAATCAGCACCTTCTTAAACGTTGGAAACGTATTGTTCTCCTCAGCTAGATGTATAATATACTCGGCCAAGTCTTTGTCGTTTATTTCTAAGTGATTTTCCAATTCCGTACATACTTTCGACACCAGAGACAAGTGTTCCAACTTCGTGACCTCTTCCATCTTCAATTCTTTGATGGTACAAAAAAAAAGGTTTCCTAAAACATAACCTCTCAATACTAATTGCGCTCAGAGTTTGATTTTAATTCTTCATACAGAATTCGGTAGTCCGCACTCGGTTACAGAATTCGCTGATAGTTATTTTACTTACGTGAGAAAGTATTCGATTGTGCGAAATCCGGAAACTTCGGGAATCGACGATGAGATACAACACAGCTTTATTTAACACCCAACTTTGGCTTTGCGTTCGGGGAGCACGCTATCAAGCGCTATTGCGTCATTCTGGCCCTGTTCCGTTATTACTGGCGGTATTGAAAAATCTATAGGATACGTCACGTGAACAGGAGGTCTATCTTTGTTTCACATCTAACGAGCAATAAAGACAGAATGATGCTGACAGCGCTGATAGCGCGCTCCCCGAACGCAGCCTTTATATATGTCATTCGATTCCAATCCATAGGTTTGTTTTTTTTTTCCCTGAACTGGCTGCACTAGTTCACAGTCTATCTTTTTTTATCCATATTAGAAAGAAAAAGATAGACTGTGAACTAGTGCAGCCAGTTCAGGGAAAAAAACCTCATGGCTGCGTTCAGAGTTACGCATATGCGCGCATTTTATCTATACTATACGTCACGTGTACTATAGATAAATATCCACTTTACTATCGATATCTCTCAGCAGAACTGAGCGTCGATTCGATATTTCGATTATCGAACGAACATCGTACGTTAGGTTAGGTTAGGGTTAAGTTAGGCCAGGTCAGGTTAGGTTAGGTATAACAACGCGCAACATGTAGAAATCACATCGTGCACAGCTTATGCAAAACATGAGTGAAACAGAATTGCGAGTAGAATTGAGAGAAGCCGCTTTGACGAAGCGAAAAGAGAATCGCGAGTTAACATGGAACAAGAATCGCAAAAATTTAGGAGAGTATCCTCGAGACGAACTGTTTTCCGTTGAGTATATTAACGAAAAAGTAAAGCTTCTAAAAAAACAACGATTATCTCTGGAGGATTACAGATATTTGCCCAATGCTCTTATTCAGGTACGCAGAAGTATTACACAGAAGATAATTACGCAGTTTAGGTATCTCCTGATCATAAATTGTTAATATTTGTAGCTAAGCTGCATAATTACCAACAAAATTATTATAGTAAGTTGTGAGAACAACTAACGCATAAATAATGTTTTATGTTTATATGTGGCATTTATCCAGTCTGAGGAAAATATAAATGCCTTTCTAAAAGTAGATCAGAGTTTATCAAGTTTAATAAGTCATCTTTCGGGTAACGATCCAACTCTTCAATTGTATGCAGCCAATTGCTGCTGTAATATTTCTCTTGGAAACACAAAAGCTTGCACAGCTCTGGGAAAAGCCGTTAGTTCGTATCTGGTTGCCGAGTTGGAAACTCTTAACTATGCATTGTTGGTAAGTTATATACTCGAGTAATATTATGAAAAATTTAAGTCACTTTTTCTAATGTATTACTTTGCAATTTGTTTGGAAACTGAAAGTGTACAGATACATTTTTTATTTTATTTAGGATGTTTGCATTTGGACAATTGGTAATTTAATAGCAGGAAGCAAGAAGGCCTTTGATATTCTACATTCACAGTATTGTTTGAAATACTTGATATTATTGTTGCACAAATCTGACCGCTCTATTCTTTCTTCTGTAATATACGCACTTTTACACTACGTACATGTGGGATTTTATGAGATACCGTAAGTAATATATTTTATTTTTTTTGTATACAGTAGAATAGAAAAATAAGTATAAAATTTGTGTAGGAGAAAGCTCAATATCTTTCTGATCTATTTACAGAGAAAATCAATTGTCAGAGCTTGTACAAGTTCTCATAAAGCCAAATTTTTTATATGAGAGTCCAAATTCGATTTGGTTGTTAGCTTTACTATCTTCTTCAGCAATATGCACTACAAATTTTTATTCCATTCTGCCTCAAGTTGTTGATTATCTTCATTCAACATTTTCATCCAACAATGGAACAGCTCATTGCAGTGAGGTTTGTAATTTCTTTCTTCTGTTATATTTAACAATTCTGGAATTGTTTGTATTAAAATTCACACACATGGAAATTGTATTTTAACTTTTTCTGGTTTAGGTTACAGCATCCATACGTATATTAGCTAACACACTGCATAATTCTTGCGAAGAAGATAAAGTTGATATTCTTCTAAAGAATCCAAAATATTCACAGGAAGATCTATGTCTTTTATTGAATAAATTGTTATGTCATCAATATATACACGTCAGAAAGGAAACTCTCTGGTTAATAGGTTAGTTGGTAATTGCATAGTAATTAATAAGTTCTCAAGAAAGATGTAGGATAAAAGTACAAAATATGTAATTTATTTATAATAAAATTGTTGCAGGAAATTTGTATAATCACAGATCGTCCGGTATTAATGCGAATGTGAGAAATCTTATAGAGTTTTTGCCAAGAATTAATCAGGCTGTTCTCTCAATTAAACATTATGCATAAACACAAACGGATGTTGACAAAAAGGAATCTACGTTCAAGAAAACAAAACACAAGATTGTAAGATTTAAACAAAAGTCTACAATAGTAGCGCACACACAAATTTTTTATACATGTATATAAAATTTTAGAAATTTAATAGAGTTTCTCGTAATAAGGGCAAATCTTATCCTAACTTTCGGATGACGAGAGATATTACTTACTTGGCGACTTACGTACATATGAGAGAAAATGTGTGTCTGGTATATTCTATCAAGTCAATATTCTCTCTTCACAGATACAAATTTTCTTGATGATTCTGAAGAAGAATATCGGGATTTTTCTGTATCTTCTATACATGGCACCTTGACGAAATTGAAGTATATTTGTCCCATCAAATTCGCCGTCGGATGATTGGCAGCTTTTAAGCATTGATAAAGAGCGCTATCGCAAGTACAATGTGATCTGTGAAATAGTGAAATATTTGATTGTTTCGAGAATAACCAGTTTTATATTAATTTTATCAGGTAAATGTATAAACTTCTCTCTCACTTAGTGTACAGTGAATAATTAGTCAAATTATATCGGGTTTGCTGAGCTCGGATTTTTATAGGGCAAAGATCGTGGGTACGACAACACCTGAAAAACACAATTTTATATATTTTAGCTGTTTCCTTTCGTTTTTTTTTTAAATCAAACTTGTAAACAAGTCAGAATTATCATTTGAAAACAACCTGTCTATGTGAGGTAAATCACCTAGATCGTGATAATTTTCGGCTATGTCACCCGTACCGCACCATTTTGTGCCTGGAATACATATTAGATTTTTACCAATAAATAAAATGTTGCGCGCAGAATTAAAAAAGTCACATAAAATTGATTAACCTGGCAAGATACCGGAGAACAGAGTGATCGAGCTCGCAGCTATGCGAGTTCCTCGGCTCAGTGTGTTTGTAGGGTAAGTGGACGTGGTTTCCACTTGGAGACTGTCTATTAGCTCGCACTGTTGCATAAGTCTCGTTATCTCCTGGAAAGACACCATTTGTGGATGTAAAGTCGTAGACAGGTTTTGTAGAACCTGGATAGCTTCGATCGGTTCGCTGAAAGGATCAACAATGCTTTATAAATAAAAATGATAAAACTGTAAATTTTGAAAAAATTGACTTTTTTAAGTTTTGTAATTTAGTAATCTGTGTGCAATCACTTACTATACTTCGATCACATTGCAATCTCGTAATTCGTTATTCGGACCGAGATCGACCACCGCCACTGTTTGTTCGTGATAATACACCGCTCTTATCTCATTACTCACGAGAGCGCTCGGTGTGAGACCGCTTAGTCCTTTGAATGTGCTTCTGAAAAACGTTGGCTGCTGGACGGTCAAGTTGCATATTGACACGACAAGAAAAACCGTCAAGCACACCGAATACATCTTTGCATTATATATATCTTCCGGTCTTCTTTTTTTTATATATTTTTTATATTCTTCATATTTTTTTTTTCTTCTTCTCTTTACAACGTACGTTCAAGTTTATGTCCACAGTGTGCCAAGTTCAATACTCATCCGTGCTTGAATTTTCTAGTTAAATTTCTAAACGCGAGGCACAAAAAAACATTGCTTTCAATTATTTATTGCGAGTCGCGTTCTCTCTCCTTAAAGGAAATTTTGAAAATGTTCACATTACAAATGTATGTTTTATTTATTTGCAGAATATAATATTTGAAAGAAATCTCGAACTTGCGCCGTTTCGCGTTTTATCCGATGTTTTATTTGCCGTATGCTACATTTTTATAAAAATATGATTTATGATTTATCTTGACGGATCTCATCAAAATACCCGTACAAAAACTAGATTTTAAAAAACAAAAAAAAATACGAAAGTTTTATACGTATCAAAATTTGATCGAGAGTCACTGGTCAATTTTTCGGCACGTAACGTACTTAACATGTAAATTTATGATGCACCGGCATATACCAGTCGTACATGAACGGAACGGAATCAACATCGAACTAAAAGTATAAAAGCAATGTGTTTCATGTGCTTCCTTGCCTCCCTCTCTCAATATAACAAAGTATACCTGATACTGCAGTAGATAACGGTGGGGGAAACCTACATTTCAGGGGACTAGGACGAAGAAAGTAGGACGTTACAGTAACACATACGAGTTTATGTAAAAAAAAAAAAAAAAAAAAAAAAAAGTAGAAACTACAAGTTTGTAAAATTCTGTGTACTTCGCGTATAAATTATTATACGTAGTTTAGAAATGTTTTTGCGAAAGAACAGAACTGAGAGAAAGAGCGAAGACACAGAGATTTGTTTACGAATCTTTTTCGTCAATCTGATTACAATTTTTTTTTTTTTTTTCAGGCTACGTGAACAAATGATAAAATTTCACTTTTGTTGTAACTTGCGCGAGGATTGTTTCGCAAACACATCTTGCAATATCACGCACAATATTACACGATGTTGTTTAAAATGGTTATTTCAAAACCTTGGCGAAAGCAGTTTTCTCTAAATTAATAAGTAAGTAAGCTGATGTAAGTCGCGTGGAATTTTTTGTGTGTTAAATAACTATCTTCAACAGCGACCCTGTCTCAGAGAATGGCACGAGGAGTTGGACTTGTTGATTATATTTGCGGAATATTGGCTCCCCGTACGAGTCGTGCTCAACGTAATGCTCATAGGAGTTGCGTTAGACAGTTGCAATCTAACTGGGCACTGTCTATATCCTGTAATGAAAAATGAAAGGGTATTATAGTCATACGACGCATGAGCGGAATGCTACGGTTACGTATAAGCGATTTCAATATTTGATGTGTTTTATAGTACAGGGATCTTTGCATGCCGATAGGTATAATACAAAGCAGAAATTACTTCTTAATATAGCACAAGTATAAAAAAAAAAAACAGTTTGCAAAAACAGTCAATAATAGATATATATACTGTCAATCGTACGACAATATAAATGTGTACAAATAAATTATATATTATGTGTTTTATTATGTGAATTAATTCTTTCTTCTCTGTTGGAGAAAAATATGGGCTTGGAAAAGCTAGAACAACCATATAAGCACATTTCTGCTTGAAATATTTTCTCGCGCTTTCTCTATCCTTAAATATAGCGCAGTTAGAAAAAAAAAAAAAAAGAAAGAAGAGAAATCTGCTTTAAGTACTTGGCAAACGACTCGCATTCAACGCGGAAGCTTTTTCGCGCGAGCATGTTCAGTCAATTTATATCTGATCGGTAAGCGCGAGAAAGGAGAGATGATTCGCGATGAGACGCGAGAAGGGCTCTCTACCGGCGTGATGAGGACCGGAACAATGACAGCACACAGGATTATTGCGCGGTCTGGAACAAAACTCGACGCTGTGCGGCTCGCCGCAGCGGACGCAGCGTGGCAAATGCCGACAATTAGCGGCAACGTGCCAGAAACCTTGGCACCGGTAACATTGCAGCACGCTGTCCGTTGTTTGTGACACGCTCGATGTATCTGAAGAATTACTCCTATCGTCCATCGGCGAACATCGCGAAAGCACATTGGAGGAATACGCGTTACGTACGGTGCCGCTACGCCAGCAGCGTTCCGGGATTGCATTGAAGCGCGCTACTTCAAAGAAGTCCAGACCTTGACGCAGCAAAGCTTCGTAATGATTTGCATCAAGGACCTATCAGAGATAGCAATTTGAATAAATTAATTTTATACATAACGAATGTTCGATAAGTATAACCGTTACGTTGGAAGCGATAATTTTTTGTTATTAAAAATTTTTATTCTATTTTTACTTTTGCTGATAAAAAACAACTGCTTATGATGCAACAGATAAACTTATCAAACGTAGTTAGCAATTAATAGGCGATAAGGAATCGACGAGGACATGTAAAACAGCATTTACTTCTTTTAAAAAATTACTTGCTTTTAACGTAATACATTGTACTGTGTGGTAAAAAAAAACTTCAACAATAAAAAATTATCATTTCTAACTTAACGGTTAGAAGTGTTGCGCAGAAGTGCTTATCGGAAACAATTAGAGGATAATGAGTATAGATAGTGTAGAAAGATATGCGTAAAACTAGTTGTTTACTTCCACTCGAACGTAATGACGTGAACGCTCAATGTTCGCAGGGACGATTCCTTGCTTTTCCAAGGCTGAATATATATCCTGGAGCGGAATAGCCCACGGTACGTCTCGTAAAAGCACGGCTTGACGGTAACGGGAATCTCTCGCCGAGAATCTCGCCACCTGATGATGAAAATCAATTGAAACAACAAAAAATAATACGTTACGTAAACTCATGGCGCACGCACATACTTGCACAGGTCGTCCGAAAACCCGAGCTAAATCGGCACGTTGCAATAGTTTTTCGGCGTCATTTTCTCGAACAAAAGCGGCTATCAAGCCACACGGAGTGTCGGACACACGCCAAGCCGATAGCGGTTCAGAAGCAACGATAGCTTCTTCGAGATGAGACTGCAGCAACTTGCAACAATCTAATCAATTACGAAGCAATATATAACATTGAATCTCTAAAATTGAGATCAACTTTTTATATTCGCCGCTCATTTGCGCTTTGCGCGCAAATTGAGTTTACACGTGTACAATTGATTTACCATAATTTTGATCTTGAAGACTTTTTTGAGCGCACGAAATGTACAAAGAACACGAGAACTGTGTTTCCGGCTCCGTAGGAGAGATTTTATTGTTATTGCGTGACTTAATTGTCGTAAAACCGGAATCTCGTCTATCTGATTGATCAATGTTTTGAGAAGAGTGCGCCTCCATTATACGGACGTACTCGCGCCTATCAAATGTCATGTCATTAGAAATCCAATGCAAAAATGGTTAGTTCAACATAATTTGTAAGTACATAAAAACTCTGATTTGTGTGATACAGGAATAGCGATAACAAAAAAGTTGCATTTTGTTTCGAGAATGAGTTACCTTGTCTTTTATTTCGCCAGTAATAAAACGCGACTCGAGCGTCAAAAGAACCAGGAAGAAAAACATGGTCCATGCTGACGCCGGCCGGACGTCATTCATCGCCAACTATTGTCCGTATCGCTTTAAATTGCCTCACTTCACGATGATGATAATCATTGAATCAGCATAAATGTGCACAATGACCTGAAAGATACGAAACTCAAAAATCTGTCGTATAAACATTCTGTTGTAAAAATTTCAATAATTAAGCAACACTTTGTAAATGTGTCCGTGAACGTTATTATATTATTATTTATATTTTTATGATTATTTATACATGAATGAAAAGAAAACAAATCTGTTTTTAATAAATTATAAACAAATATTTGATTTTAATTTCTGGAAAGAGAAAAACATGTAATTTTTGAAGATTAGTTTGAAGTTTTGTATAAAATCCCCTTGTTAGATTTTATGTTTTGTAATAATACATGCGAGTGCGCGCCCATGGCGGGCGTATTTCATTTTTCACGACTGGTCATGTGACAAAAAACGTCTCAGACGCTCTCTTCAAAGCTTGCATGAACTACGCACAGCAACTCAGTGAATAAAAATGTTTTCTCTGCAATTGACTTGGTTTTGTTCCGTACTGCTATGTGCGCGCGCTGTCTGTCACATTTCTTATATATTGTGGTTCCAACAACGCGTCTGGCATCGACAATCAACGATAGTTAATCGCGAATAATATAATCAACACAAAGTCATCAAAATGATGATGGACTATTTTGTGACGAACAATTCCTTGGCGCCCGCACCTATGGGAATTCAAAGCACAGCGGGTGCTGTGCCTGTGAAGAATGACAAAGGTAATTTGAAGATTTGTATGAGGGTTCAAAATTAAATTCAAATAGGTTATCTTCAATAGATTGTGTTATTTTACATTTTAAGAAAATGTTACGTGTTTACAGGCGAATTGTCTATGAAAAAGGTGAAGGTGCATCGTTATGTCTCGGGCAAACGACCAAATTACGCGGCGGTGAGTTCGGACGAGGAATCGGAAGAGGAGGATTTTCTGGAGAAGCGAGTGCACAAAACTTACGACGATAACGAAGTTGTCACCGAGATCAGCGCTCACTCGCACTCGAGAAATCGAGACGAAGACGATCCGCGTTTACGTAGATTGACGCGACAACAGAAGGAGGCGCAGACCGAGATACGCACGGAAAGACACAGACACATTCACGAGCCCGAATTGATCGAGATCGAGTTGGAGAGAACGCGAGAGAGGATCAAATTGGAGAGCTCGGATTCGTCGGAGGACGAGGAATTGTCAGATTCGGAAATAGAAAAACGACGGGAGGCTCTCAAGCAGCGAGTGCTTTCGAAAAAGGAAGCGGAGGAAGAATTGATAGAGGGCGAGGAAGAGGAGAGAACGGGCGACAGTTCGGACGAGAGCTCGGAATACGAGGAGTACACAGACTCGGAGGAGGAGACCGGGCCCCGATTGAAACCCGTGTTTGTTCGTAAAAAAGACAGAATCACGGTGATGGAGAAGGAGAAGGAAGCGATGCGGCAGAAGCAAGCGGAGGTGGAAGCTAAAAAACTGGCTGAGGAACGGAAGAGACAGACTCTGAGAATGGTGGAGGAAGCGGTGCGTAAGGAGACGCAGATGGGCAACAAAGGTAACAGCGAGCAAGAAAGCAAACTGAACGACGTTTGCACGGACGATGAGAACGACGAGGTGGAGTACGAGGCTTGGAAGCTACGCGAGTTGAAGAGGATAAAGCGAGATCGCGAGGAAAGGGAACAACTCGAGAAGGAACGTTTGGAAATCGAGCGTATTCGCAACATGACGGAGGAGGAACGAAGACAAGAGGCGCGATTGAATCCGAAGATAATCACCAACAAAGCGGCCAAAGGAAAGTACAAATTCTTGCAGAAGTACTATCATCGCGGCGCGTTCTATTTGGACAAGGACGACTCCATATTCAAACGCGACTTTTCCGGCGCGACCTTGGAGGATCACTTCGACAAGACAATTTTGCCGAAGGTCATGCAAGTGAAGAACTTCGGACGTAGCGGTAGAACCAAGTACACTCACTTGGTGGATCAGGACACCACGCTGTTCGATTCGCCTTGGATATCGGAAACCGCGCAAAATCTCAAATTTCACAACAATCAAGCGGCCGGAATGAAACAAGTTTTCGATCGACCTTCATTGAAAAAAAGAAAAGCTGAAAATTGAACAATTCGAATACATCAATAATTGTTTAATGGCACTTTATGTTGTTCTTTTTCTTTTTTTCCAGCATAATATTACATATCACAAGATTATAATTTATACATAATTTTATCTTAAATTTAACATATCGCTTGCAAATATACAAATTCACAGAGAAAAAAACAAATTTCATACGTGATCGAATAATTGACATCAACTTTGAGCGGTATCAAAGCGCGATCTGTAAAAACGTATTTTATTGCATTAACATATTGGTTCTTCTCTCAATTGTCTCAACTTCTGGAAGTTGCGGAATCGATCGGTAACATTGAGACTGATCGAGACCGCATCGTACATAAATTTTTCTCTTCGCAATCCCTTCTCATATTTGTTCTGTCTGCTAGTTAAGAAAAAACCAGCAGTCAAAAGCGAGTGGAAATGAAACAAAATTGATTAATTTCCAATCTCAAATACTGTATTTTGTGCTACGTGACTTTTATGTAGTCATATTTCAAATTTATAAAAATATAGCATATAAACATGCAATAATAACAATAATAATAATAGTAGTAGTAGTGTAGTAATACAATAATAACAATAATAATTATCATCTTTTTTTCAATAAATGCCGTATAAACATGTAAATAATAATAATGTCAGCGGACTTTTTGCTGGCGCACGAGCATAATGGGAAACATGTATAAAAAGTTGATCTGTTTTTAACATTCTGCTCGGATATACTGGCAATCTGTTGAGATAAACAATTATCTTTTTATTTCTCTTGTCTCAATCTTTTTAACGCCTGTTTCGCCGCGGCGCATTTAGCTTGTTTTTTATTACTTCCAAAACCATAGAAAATCTTCTCTTTTCCGGCAACAATTATTCTTAAAGGCACCATAATTACGCTAGTGCCTTCAACCGATGTCGCTTCTCTGTAATCAATATAATAAATTACACGTTTACGAGAGTAAAAGAGAACAAATGTTATTAGAATAAAAGTAAATATAAATAGTCATCGCGCGATATAAAAGCGTGAAAACTTTTGCATTTTGAACCAAACTCGCGAGACAATTGATTTAGTTTTTTGCGAAAAGTGTTTTCAAGTAGATCTCAATCGTGTACCGCGAGTTTAGCTCATTCTGAAACTCATGAAAACAAAGTTAATTTTTTTTTTCGATCAACTGTACAAAATTGTAAATAAAAACAAAAAAATATAACAATTATACTTACAAAAACTTAGGGCGAGCATCCGTGGTTTCGTGTATCACGCGTACTGGCTGTTTAGGAACGTTTCTGCTAAATTCCTCTGTAAAAAGAAAACACAAGTTAATAATAATATATACTTTTGTAAATATTACGTACGTGTTTCTTACCAATTTCTTTGTGCATAACAGAATAGACAATTTCCCAAACTTTTGTTAGATTTTTCCCGGTATCGAGATAAATCGCTCCGACTAAAGACTCAAATATATCTCCGAGAGCTTTCGGAACATCAACATATTCTGCTATATTGCAGTCGTCTTCTTCGAGTAACACGTACAATAGCTGTATTTAAAAAATAAAAAAAAAAGAAATTAATTTATAATTAAGATTATGTAATAAGATATAGTTATGTACCTTTCTTATACCGTTAATATATTTTTTCACGTACCTCATCGTTAACTATATAATCTCGCTCTTCTTGGAATTTCACAAAGCGATCTATTGCTTCGTGTAATACTGGAGCATACGCTAACAAGCAGGTATGTAAACCGTATCGTACGGACAAACAAGCAAATGTTATGTTGTTGACCAGGGCGGATCTCAGGTCAGTGAGTTCGCCAGGGGTCAAACCTCCACAGTTTTCATAAATATAACATGTAATTAAGAAATCTGAAATAATTAAAATAAAAAAAAAAAAAAAAGAATACAGATTTATTTTCCGTTGCAAAATTTACACAAAGAAAACAAACTCGAAAAAAATTGTGCACACACATTGCAACAACAAATTGTCATATTTACCTAAAACAGCGTCCCCGAGAAATTCCAATCTTTGGTAACAATCGGTTGATTTGTTGGCTGTGTAAGACGGGTGCGAGAATGCCTAAATAAAAAAAATAAAAAATAATCTTATGATTCGGATATATAAAAATATCTCAATGTTTTGCTACATTGTGTAGATACACGAAAATTACGCGTGCAATAAGTTAAATATGAAACGTACGATGAATCACGGATGTGATTGAAGAATATAATAAATTAACTAAAAAATAAATGAATTGCAAATGCGCGCTTTTAGCGAACGAAGATTACCTGCAGCAAGAGAGCTCGATCTTTAAATTTGTAATTGAACCGCGTTTCCAAAGCCGTTGCCCATGGCATGTGGAGAGCAAGATTCTCAGTGTAATACACGGGTTTGAGCGGAGTTGTGTTCAGTAATATGTCTATGTTAATGTCCGGTAATATTTCGAACCATTTGAGTAACGTTGCGGCGCCTACTATGCCGTTGCTCTAATAAATAAAGAATTCCTTTAGCGTTTCACTTGTCACATAGCGTTAATTTGTTAACGCTATCATTTTTTTTTATCCATTATGAGATATTTATAATTTAACTTAAAAATGTATAAATTTTTTTTTACTTACCCTGAGATAAACGCCAATTAACGCCTCTACCGAGTCTGCTACGGTTTTATCGGACAGAATTTGAACACCGAGATAATGTTCGAACCCGGTTTGCGTGTCCCCTTTGTCCCAACCGCTCACTATTTGCTGAATTGAATTTTGCGTATCCTCGCTCGTGTGTCCGGAAAATCTTTCTTCCTCCGGTATTCGAAGTTCGTACAACACGTTCGGCGCCACCGAATCCTCGAGTAATTGCGCTTGCAATAAGCGTGGCACCGTGTAAGCGGGTGCAATAAAATTGCTCCTAGGCACAAAGGCATCGTTCTTTATGCGACCCGGAATATTTTTTTTAGCGCCACAGTAATAAAGATTACGATTGCCAATTATCTTTCCCTTGATCGCTGTCAGGTAGCCCTCGCTGAAATACGGGAATTTATGAAATAAATAAAGCGACGTGGCGAACTTCAGATAGGAATCGCCCAAGGTTTCCAAACGTTCCAGATCGAACATGTCTATGCCGAGTTTGGTGGTAAGTGCCTGAAATTCGATAAAAACAAAAAATTTTTGATATCCTAATTTGATATAACATAAGTGACAGTCTAATATATTCACTACTGGCATGTTTACTCGCACTTGCGGCAGATCACGTGTGACATATAAAATACGAGAAATAAACTTACATGCATGATCTCTATCGCACTAGGACCATGTACGTGAGACATTCCCTCAAACGACAACATTGTCAACGACGGCGTTGATATCACTTGTCTTGCTATATATTGCCCGATATTATTGTTCATACTTTTCTGTCTCTATAAACATTATTGTTTGAAAAATGTGAAATTTTTTATATACATGTATCGTATTGTTGCTCACCTGAAGATTATTATTTTCTTTACTTCTTGTAAACATAAAATAATTATAATATTTAATATCGATCATTTGAATATGTTCTATGTTGCGGTATAAATCCTGAGGTTCTTGATCTTCGCACGGATTACAATCTGTCGACGCAATAGGAAACAAAAATGTATTGAATGACGGAAAAACGACATCTCAGAATCCCACAGAAAAAAATGCGAATATTAATGGAATTTATATCAATAGATACAAGATGAAATATGTCGCTGTGATCTTTATTTTATATACACATACCACCTGATTCGTACACATTATTTAGATCCAGTAGGTCCAATGGTACTCTTTCAATCGAATCATCTAACGTTAAGTCCGATTCATTGATAGAATCGTCATCCTTTAATATTTCAACATCTGTCTCTAATGTTAATGCTAAACATTCTTGTCCCGCCAATGTTCCCAAGTAGGTCTCTTTTGTAATAATTTGTCTCAAGTCTTCCGCGATCAAAAGCTGAGAGAGTCTGTGAAGAATAGACGGCAACGTGGTCGCCTTCAGCCAGTATAAAGCTGGAAAGTTTATTTTCCAACAGAGTTCCGGTATCAAATGCTCTTGAAGATCCTCCACCGTGTCGTCTGCTTTCTTATACTTCGCCTGTTTGCCAGCTGATTTTCTACGAATTGCGCGCAAGTTCATTACAATTTTACGCGCAAAGAGATATGTGTCAGCGTTAAAATTATTTTTTTAACAAGTAAAATTATATACCTCGGTTTTATGTAGTCAATTTTCACTGGTATCGGTTTTACCTCCAACATCGCTTGTTGCAAATTTTCTATACGTAACCCGTGCTTTTCTCTGTAATAATGCGTGTAAGTGTCAAAGTCTTCATTAGGGAAAGGTGATTCGGGAGTGAGATCGTCACACACATGTGTAACTATGTAAACATTCGCCGATCCCCTGTAAGTTGGAGTGACTAAAGCCAAGTCGTAATCGCTAGTTTTGAAGCAAAAAGGCTTGGAAGGCATAATTCGATCTAAATGTTGATATGTCCCAACAACGTCCCAATTTATGTTTTGATTATCGTCCACTGAAACATTAGAAAAATAAAATTATCTTATCAAATATATAATATATACGCAACATTATATATTATTATAAGATCAAGCAACTCAACACGCACACATATATACATATATGTGTGTGTGTATATATATATACTTACACGGAACAATTAGAAAGGAATTTTCAAGATTATCATTATCGAAGATCATAAAGCATTTAATAACAGGAATGATTTCGCTAAACAATAAGAAATGAAATTTTCTTAGCATTTCAATTTCTTTTTCGCTTAATGTCATCGTTGAATGATTAGATTTTATATCGACATTTAAATTTCCATCCTTCATAAAAAGCGGAAAAGTTGGTATCTAACAAAGTGTGCGAAAGAAAACAATTGCAATTTTAAATAGCACATATACATTATAATAACAACTAGTTTCTTATAATAATTGCAAATATTTCTACCAGCGGCATTTTTGTTGTGGAAAGGATACCAAATCCGCTTTTGTTTCTAAGTAGTTCGTAGAAAACCACACGTCTATTGTCGTAATCCATCACAGAATATGTGGGAATACAATGGAGAATGTGAAGATATAATTGTTTGGAAGACTTTGGAAATGCTCCATATAATACTGTTGGATACTGCACGGGCAACATTTTTAATCAATTTTTCATTAAATAAACAGAAAATAATGAATTGTAAATAGTTAAGAGATATATATCACAACATTAACATTATGTACGATCTCTCATTTCTGTAAAAATGTTCACTTGCCTCCAATTTATGTTCCCGACGTTTTTTATACGTGCCAGGAACATTTGAATAATCTTTTTCGTCTATCCAGTTTGGAAATAAGGAAGAATCTGTCAGATTTAATATAGTGTTTGGACATACGGGCCGTAATTCGTTGGTCAGTGCGCCTATCTCGTGCAATTTTTTGCAGGCCTTCATAGCGACAGATCGTTTAGCACCATTTATGCTACTCATATAATCACCTACGACTTCGGTTTTCAGAGGTGATATTGACGGAAGTCGGAGAGATACCTAAATTCAAATTCGTTCAATAAACGCTGTGTCCTATATAAAAAAAAGTCATTTGGACCGAGAAGTGCGCGTTTTGGAGCAGAATGTATCGCATCTATTGTTGCCTCTTTTCCGCGTAGCCGATTAGTTGATTGGTTGATCGAGTCGAATCGAATCGGTAAGATCGAGAGAGTAAATAATGAAAATATATATAATATAATATATATAATATTCTCTTTTTTACCCTTTTCCCTGTCACTTGACTTTAGTCACGTGTTGTTTTTCCACTTCTCTCTTTTACTATTTTTTGAGTTTGATTTTCATGCGTTATTTCTGACATTTCTCATATGTGTATTATATGGTTTATAAGACGTATATACTATCTGTCATCGCGGTGACAGGTTGTATTCACACAACACGTTAAATAAAAATAACAATAGCGCGCGCCTGTGTTGTGCTAGTTTTTGTAAAAAGCAAACAATTTGGTATAATAGTTGCAGTACCTTAAACGTTGGAGGATCTGAAGACTCGTTCTTGTATAACTTCCAAGTGGGGACCAATTGAACAAACTTAGATGACATTAGCGTAGAGCAATATGAATTTATCAAGATAACCGCGGCCGTAGCCGTAAGAGAAGTTATTATTGTATCATCTCGCTTTACAATATACGGTTCAATCTCATATGAATACAAAACGTTTGTAATATCATCCTCAGTAGGCAATGAGCGCAGATCACTTTGTCCTATCAAACTCTGGAAGACGTAAAGAGAATTAAAAAAAAACAAAAATATATTATGTGTTAACATATTTTATATATATTGTATATTTTAGAATTATATATGTGTAATACAAACATTTACATATAAGAAAGTAGATGTTTACCGATTTTAGTCGTGTTTCTGTATATTTGTAATATTCATATTTTTTAAGAAAAGAAACATCATTATTTGGCATCAAGACAACATAATGACTCATATTGTGACGTGCACGTCCTTTACTTTGAACATACGCTCTAAAATCCGTAGGAAGATCATATCGTATTATCAATGTGCAAGCTGGTATGTCCACACCTTCATCGATAACATCAGTTGCTACGATGCAATTTGACAAACCAGTTCTAAATCTGCAGAAACGTATTTTTTCCAGTTAAAATTGCGTCTCTCGAAAATTAAATCAAATTGGTTATTATTCACTTTTTTGGTTTCCAATAGTGTAGGAAAAAATATCAGCTTTTAATGAGAAAACTTGGCTTTTTAAAAAAAAAAAAAAATCCACAAGTTACTAATATTAAACAATATTGCTTCAAAACAGTAAAGAGTCAGAGTTAATACCTTTTCAATACTTCTTTATTCCATTTTGCGATGTATGAAGATTCTAAAGCTTGTTTGTACGGATTATTTTGGAATCCAAGTATATAATCAGGCTTTAGAAAACTGAATTGCTCATCATACGCGGACAGGTTCTAAAACATATAATTTTCTTGTAATAACATATTATTTGTAATTTCTTATATTATGAATTTTGCATTACTTCAAAAAGCTTATATAACATCGACGACAATTATTAATTATAAATTACTACTTAGTCATAAGTACTTAAATAAAACAAGATATAAAAAGTAATATACTCACGATTAATATGTGATATATCACTTGTACCGTAAATCTCTCTTTGACAAAAATAATACAACAAAATTCTTGGTTTTTCGACATTTCTTCCTTAAACTTTTTCAATGTATCAAATAACTTGTGAATTTGATCGGAAGTAAATCTGAAAATTTTATATTATTTTAAAAAAATACACATATTTGGTAATGTCGGTTTTAATTTAAAATTATTTTTGTTTTGACATTATTTTATACTAACTTATATAGTTGGTCCAATTCTGTAAAATTCTTCATTTCATTTTCAAATAATTTCATCATACACATCACTTGTGTAATTAAATAATCCAGAACGACATTTACTGTCTGAAATAATTAATAAATCATTAAAATTAAGAGATTAAAAATTACGAATAAATGCAAGCTGGTGTAAGTCATCAGAAAAATCTTATTAATAATTCTAGTCAAGAGTTACACACTCACCGCATCATCACTGTTTTTTCTCAAACATTCCAGTTGAATTATATGTATCAGAGCTGACTTACTACCGCCATAAATGCCTATAAGTAAAAAAATTAAATAGAATCTTAAATAGAATCTTATGCACATTGAGTATCTATTAAAAACATCCAGTGAAAAGTATATAAGACCACACACACAGTAATAAATAATCAAAAGCATATCACAAAAGTTTAGTATTCTCGAAATATAAAAATAATAGTATGAAAATAAAGTGACTACCTGCTTGCTTAGCAACCAATCCTATGTCACGTATAATGGACTCGAATTTGGAACATTTTGTTTTAGGCCGAAATTCTGGAGCAGACTCATAGTAAATTAAATCGATAGAAAAAGTTAAATTTTTCAATATATTTGAAGATTCTTCCGTCATCAAATTAATTTTTTCTACCATTGCAGGAATTTTATACTCCTCATATTTGACAATAAATTCTTTTGGATTTGTACAAAAGCCTTGAACAGAATTTGTTGAATCAACAGTCGCTACCTTTGCTTGAAATGTTATTTCTAAAGTCTGTAAAAAAAAAATACGAGAACACTCTGAAACTTCATTGTGAACATCAAATTAAAGAGAAAAGAGAAAATAAGATTACATATTATAATAACGCTTATACGTGCACGATAATAATATAATAAAAGTCTTTACCCTGATTGTACTCTCAATTTTATCTAACTTTACATTAGCATTTAATAATGTTCCTGACATGGCCAACACTCTAGGCTGATGCTCTTTTGGACAATCCTCAAATCGTTGCATGATTTGTCTCATGGGATGGTTACAAACAGCTCGATGACATTCATCAAATATAATTAAGTTTACTTTATCTAATGTCATAAACCCATGCAGAAGTAAATCCACAAAAATCTGTGAAGTCATTACTAGAACCTAGATTATATTACATTCCATTTAGTAGCCAAATCAAAAACTATTGCATTTAGTTGGATCAAAACTATTATGTGTAAATCTAATAGTACTTGATTGTTTTCTATTTCAGTTATCCATTTATCTTTGCTCCAAAAATCTACATGCATATCTCCACTATAACCATTGCAAGTTAATCCTGAATGTCTTCTTAAATATTCTGTTTGTTGTATCACCAAGACAACTGTATTTACAATATATATACTTCGTTTTCCACCTTCGTTATAAGGTCTAAAATGAACAGAAAAACCTTTTTTTTATATTACATTAATAAAGCATATAAAGTATATAAGTAATAACATGAGATGTTGTAATCAAAAAGACACATGTATCAATTGCAAATATTACGTGCAAAAGAAGAAACATACATGTGTAAATCTTTACTCAAATACTTCAGAAGCATAACAGCGATATAGGTTTTCCCTCCACCAGTTGGCAAATAAATAATTGTGTTATTCTGTATCGCTCTCTCATATAAATCAATTTGATATGCCCTTGGTGTAAACTCATTGTTGGACTGACTATCGTTTGTTGACTCCATGAGTGTTTTTGTGTACTTGCCTACGTGTAAAATCAAGGCGCATCGTTACGTGTATGCTCATATAAGATAAACAACAAAATCTAAACTCCTGTATCTAGTTCCTTGACACAACAATAAAAAAAAACAGTATTCTTGTCAAAATAAATAATAATATACCTTCTATCTTGTATAAAATTTAGTAGGCTCATATAAATGTGCGTTGTCGGCACGTATATGTTCCCTCTTTTTGGTCAATTGTTACACTTCGCACAATCTATCTCCAACAAAACTTATCGAGCAATAAAAAAAAAAAAAAACAAACGAAACAGTCGAACGATCCACCTTTGCAAGCTCTCACAGGATCAAATTTCCTCATATCCTGCAACTAGATATCCGACACGACAGACACATAGTCCGGGGGCATTCCCGTTTGATCTTAAAAATCATAAATATTGCACAATGTGTGCCAACACCTACGTAAAAATTTCATATCTATCAAATATTGGCAGCACTTTCGCAAACTACTTAATAAAACGAGAGAATTTGATTGGACGCACATAGAAATAATAAATGCACACCAATCGAAACTTTAAATGATTACTATGGGTGCGTTCAGGCAACTCAACAGTTGTACAACAGTTGAGTAAATTTTACTGAACGCACTATGTTCAGTGAGCGATCACTAAACATGTTCAGTGATCGGACGCCATGTTTGTGAGCGGTTTTCAAGTTCGCTCACTGATCACAACAGGTTACATGCTTGCAANTATATATATATATATATATATATATATATATATATATAATCTCATATGTGAAATGAAGCAAATTAACCGTGTCAATCGTGATTGGACGGTTTTGACTAACCAATGCGATCGATCGGTTTCAATTGTTTTTCAACAGAATAATTGGCCGCGATATAATTAAATTCGGAAACGGTGCGCAACCGACTCTTCTTAATCGCGGTATGTATAAATATGTACGCACACACATACGCGGGTAGTAGCGCCATGTTTACGAAAAGCTGCTCTCTCGGTCGATTTCCACACCATGGGCGGTCTTTTATCGTCTGCAATGTTTTTTGCGCCCAGCCCAAAAATGACCGAGAGTCGCGAGTGTTTGTAACATCGTTAAATATCCGTCGAATGGTGTGAGAGAGAGAGAGAGCGCCGCTCTCTTATATAAAACTCTTGGAAATACATACAAGTTTATATTTCGTAGAAACATGCCGAACGAACGTGTTGCATTTTCGATCGTTATTTTGTGAGCGTCGTGATTGTAACAAGACAATTTTTTTGACACAATTAAATTCAAAACTCAGAGTGACTTTAAAGTGAACAACACAAAAAGAGGTTTGGTTTTGTTTTGTTTGTTAAAGCTTTGAGTGCGCGGGGTGAGATGAATCTCGTCGATTGAGAGTTGTGCAGGGAGAAAGAAAACGAAGAGGCGCACAAAGAACACCGTCATGTCTTAATTACAATTTGATTTGTATATAAAAGCGAAGAAGAGAGAAAGAGGGAGAGAAAAAAAGAAAACCCTCCCACGGATATATAATGAGCAATAACGTGTTGCTTTGACACGATTGAGAATCAAGCACCGAGAAGCTTTTCGTTTCAAATCTCAAGCAAAGAGAAGACTTTTACACGAAGCTTTAATGAATATGATATATGTTATTGAATATATTCGCACATATTGAAGATACGTTTTGTTAATTGAGGCTTTGTTTATGCCAAATAAGCGTTAAGTTGTTTGACAAAGTTGTTTTTTGCTGCACAAGAAACGAGAAAAAAAAATAAATAAATAGGTGAAAAATGGCAGGAAATAATAATTCAATGAATTCGTCTAGAGGCAGTAGCAATCTTCAGAATCGAAATTCACAACGATCAACTCTGTTGAAAGTAGTGATTCTTGGAGACGGTGGTGTTGGAAAGTCCTGTCTTATGAATAGATTTGTGTCAAATCACTTTGACGAGCATAGTTTTCACACTATTGGAGTTGAATTTCTAAATAAGGATATTGAAATAAATGGCGAAGCATACACATTACAAATATGGGATACTGCTGGACAGGAAAGATTCAAGACTCTTAGAACACCGTTTTATAGAGGCTCAGATATTTGTCTTCTTACGTATGCGGTAGATGATAGAACAAGTTTTAGGAATCTAGCATTATGGAGATCTGAATTTCTTAAGTATGCGGATGTTCAGGAAGGCACCATGTTTCCATTTATTGTTGTTGGCAACAAGGTACACATTATATCAAAGTCAGCAAACAGTGCAGTCATCAAGTTATACTTTGTCATTGTATAAGAAAATGTTTATATCAATAGGTGGACGTTCCTGAATCTGAAAGACAAGTTTCCACGCAAGAAGCTCAAGCGTGGTGTATAGAAAATGGTAATCCTCCATTAGTTGAGACATCGGCGAAAGATGCTACTAATGTTGAGGCAGCATTTGGAGCGGCAGTTGATGCTTGGGCGAGATTGGAAGCTAGATTAGAACGACCTTTAGTAGAAGATACTGTCGATCTTTCGAAGCAACAGTCTCAGCACCGTACAAGCTGCTGCATGCCTGTTTCAGGCACTGAGTAGGTCACAGCTTGTGATTTCAACCGTTTTATGTTCTTAATAAATAATACACAGTACAGTTTTCTTAAGATCTACATTTGTGGCCAGCTAATTAGGTATAGTACGAAGACACAACATATAAATATATAGTATTTACATAAAGTTTGCTGGTCAACAATTTTCTTTATGTTTGAAACAAGCAAACAAGTAAAAATGATTACTTAGGATCTGTAAGGATATTATGCGGTATATAAATTTAAAAGATTGTATTTTCTTTGTTGATAAGTCATTTTTTGACATATAAATATATATTTGTATATATAAATATATCACAGGTGTGCAAAACTTTAAAATTCACAGAATATTCGAGCTTATCATATAAAAAGTCCAAAGTCCAGTACATAAAACATTCTTTTTTAACTACTTTTTGAAACAATATATATTTTTATAAATTATATATATATTGAAACAAAGATATTATCTTTTACATTTGGCTTTGTTTTTAGGTCTAACAAAATAATTTGAAGAGAATGTCTCTTGCCTGTCTACAATACTTTCTTCATTAGGTGGTAAAATGTCTATTGATATTCACATTTGTATGTGTGGTGTGGTTGTGAAAAAATGGAATATGTATGTGTATGTATATATATGTGTATATACATATATATATAATTTTAATTTTTTTCTAAAATCAGTCTGAACTTTTCGTTCTTTATCTCCCTATCCAAAGAGCATATAGAAACATTTTTGTGTACAATATTATTATTATCAATAAATAATAATATTGACATTATTATCAATAAATAATAATAATATTGACGACGAACTGGTCTGAGCATATATTTTCTCTTTTGGTAAATTATACTGGAATATTCTCAAGTGAAAGCACACAAAGATCTTGTATAAGACAAATAACATGTTGCGATTGATATTTGTGAAATAAGAATTTTAAGATGTAAGGTCAAGTTGAACGTCCTATTCTATGCTTTAAGCAGCTCTTAAACTAATGACAGTATTTTAAGTGTTTCACACATCATTGGCTTGTGATATATCGATATTAGTAGTAATAAAAATAAAATTGCTTATGTATATTTATATATATATATACACTTATAAGAATAGGCGTCAAGTGTTATAAGTTTAGCTTTATGATCTAAATCTGCCTTATTCTCGCGACATATGAGAGCAGTAAAAAGCAACGTATATAACTCTTTTATATATATATATATATTTATATTTAAGTAAAATATTGAAAAAAAAAAGTAAAGTTGGCAACTGTTGTACAAAATGCGGCATATATATAGATATATCTATGATATATATAGATATATATAGATATATACTCTTTTTTGCTCTTAAAACGTCCTGTATTGGATATATCGAATAATTTTTTCCTCTATAAAATTAATATTACATGAAAGTGAGCGTTTTTTACGATGCGTTCCTACGGCTATGTATCTTATTTGCAAAATGTTTAATTCTTTATAAACGCGTTTGTATACAGCGCAAAGAAAATTATGTAACTTCCGAAGAACAAAGTTATTCGTAAGATATGCATGATTTTTTATATACAGCTATATGTGGGATATACACGCAAATTTAATAAAATTTAATAGAATTAAATAATATATATATATATATATGTATAAGGAAACATATATATATAATATATACATATATAGAACGCGGTAAATGTTAGATAAAATTGTCATGCATAAAAACTAATCATATCAAGGTTACGATTATTCATCACATAGTTATCACAAGCATCATCCTCACACCAAGTTTTTCTATACGCGAGAGAAATTTATAAATTATTTTTAAAAAAAGAAATATACTGCTGCACATAGACATGTCCTATTATATAAAAAAAATGCGCATATGCCAATCATTATTTATTATTTTTACATACTTAATCAATACATACACAGCTATTTCTTGTATGTACGTATAGTCTATATTATAGAATATAGACTATAATATATATGTGTACGCGCGCGCGCGCGTGTGTGTGTATGGCTTAAGATTTTATAAATCTGGAAATCGATTGTGCAAAAACAAAAGAAAGAAATAAACTTACAGTGCTTGTTTATAAAAATAATGTTGTATTGATTATTAACAATATAAACAATTTATAAAGGGACACTAAAATAAGTAATACTGAATTTATCGAAGGCAGTAAGAATACTGGCAAATTGAAAGAAGAAAAAAATATTATAAGTGTGTAACATTTTATATATTTTAAGTTACTATATACTACATATGAAGAACTTTACAACGTCATTTCTCGGCGACGTGGTATACAATGATTTACATAAAGTTGTTTCAAAATTCTTTTAAGATGATGAAGAGAATACCCTTTCCCAAATATTAAAAATTTAAATCTTGATAGATGAAAGTTCTTATAAAATGGTAATAGAAGACTGAATAATGTATACTAGATAAATTAATATAAAATTTGGGAAAAGTATGCACACAACACATGTTCAATGATGTAATTGTGTGTGTGTGTATACATATACATATAAGAATTTTAAAACTATATACAATAATTCTCCTATAATAATTCATTTTGTGTGTGAGAAATTATAACTATCTTTTTTTATGACATGTATAAAGTTTCGAGTCATGGTATAGTTATGAATAGAAATCTTATGATAAAAGTATATATATTAAAGAATGAACATATCTTTCTTAACAGTATCTAATTGTAAGTTATGTTTTTAACCTTGAAAAAAATTTATACGAAAAAAATATATAACGAATTTTAATCTCGCCGCCTCGTATGTTGGTGGTATTTTAAAAATTCACCTTGCCAGAAATCATAGATCCTCGAATTGGTAAAAAATCTTCTATAAACCTTGTGGCATTTCAGAATTTACAACATTTTGTATTGTGTGTTATAAAATTATATACAATAAAATAGTTTTTATATAAATTTTAGTTACGCAGAATGCAACACTGTGTTCGTAATTTACACGTTCTTTTTACATTCCGGCGAATTTTTTTTTTTCGGAATACATCATTGCACGCATGTTTGCACGCAATTTAGGAAGAATAAAGTTGAGCAATTTACTGAATGCTAATGACAATGTTCCGTAACATCCACGATCACTGACTTTTTCCAGCCGAACAGGAAATATCCAGTGGCAGCACCCAGTACCACCGCGCAGCACAGCCAGACATTGTAAGTCATGAAGATTAACATCAAAAAGTAAGACAGCACGATTTGAATTATGTGTAGAAACGTTTGAAACAAATGCATCCAGGACAGCATGGTTGGCCTGCACAAATTGTGACACATCTCGTTCATTTTCTCATACATTTAAAGATCCAATCGAAGCAACAAAAGATTTAAAGATTCATAAATTTTGTTCACAACAATTTTATAAAAAATTCCGTATATATATATCACATGCAAATATATTATATGTATAGATGTGTATATCACATGCAAGTTTTAATGAAGAAAATCAAATGAGCATAAGTTTCTGTTATTTGATTTACGCGATTTGCGCGCAAGAGAAAGAACAAATAAAGCAATAAATAAAGAAAAACTCAACATATCTCGCGGTTATTTACTTACGGTTGCTTGTGAATTACTTCGCCAACCATACTAAAAAAACAAAATTTGTATTTTACAATTAGACTTTCGCAATCTAAGTTTAATACGTACACATCGTTCAAGCGTTTTAGTTATAATCCTGCAAAAACTATTTTTGATATATTAAGTAAGGATATTCACGTCAGTGAGCATCCTTACGCACGCGTTCTTTTTTTTTAACAAATTGAACAAACTAAAACACTTTTTACAGGATTTCAATTTTACCGTGGAAACTCTGTAGCTTACTGAACAACTCGGTTATCCTCGGCTACTACATTCTTCTCACTTGGCACCGTGACGCTTCTGTACTGCAACGAGTTGTACGTTTTCCAGAAAAGATACTCCCGGTAATATTTTAAACCTTCGTAGAGCGCGGCCATAATAACAATACCAATCATCGATCCGACGAGACCGCCGACCGTCGAGACTTTCCAATTCTCGAAGAGTATGTTCTCGCAGTAACCGACGTGGAATGTCATCTGGGGATCCGGAAAAAAATGAAGTTGTATAATTACAACGTGCCGAGAGAACCCGATGAAACCCCGAAGTAATACGTACCTTCATACCGTGCATGTCGTTGTTGCACATCTCGTTGTGATCCATATTTTCGTGAACCATACCCGCGTGATCCATATTTCCATGATTCATGCTCCCGTGGTCCATGTGAGCCATGTGGACATCGTGAGACGTGGCATTTGTCATCGTGTGACTTGTGTGATCGTGAGACATTGTTGATGAGAAATCCTGCGCGTTCAAATTACATCAATTACACGCGCTATCTCGAAATTTTATACGAGAGATGTGTCTTAGAGAGAGAGAGAGAAAGAATGTAGAGCAGATAAGAGAGATTTATATTATTATTATTTATTGATACTTCAACCTTACGGCCAAGAAGAGAACTTGGTTACAGATAAGATTGATAAAGTAGTCGGAATTCAGATTTCGTCGAAACTATCATTTAACTTTTTCATACTCATCCTTTCTGGATTTGTGTTACGCGATTATTTTATTACCTTTCTCTCTATCTCTCTCTCATCACTCTTCGCAATTGCGATTGCGATGTAGTTGAAAATCCAAACAATAAAAAAACATCAGCAAACAACCCTACTCCGTAAGTTTTAAAACCTGTACGCGTGTGTTATATATTATTATATATACACGCGCATCGCAAATCCATTCTCGCGCTTGTTGTCTTTCGAAGAAATCGGGGATTATTTCTCTCTGACAGTTTATAAGTAACTTTTAATCTTTTGCAGTAGTAAACTGTCTGTTTGATAGTGACAAATAGTAATTAATCTTTACAGTAGTAAACTACTCTGTCTGATAGTGACAAATAGATCAACGCGTGCGATATTGAAATTTCAATAAACAGTAGAATCGCAGTAGTATAACACATTATAGTATCATACTTGAAACCGTACGATAAATAACACCACGTGTAATTCTCTCTCTCTCTCTCTCGATAACCTGACAACTCACAAACCGTGTGTGTCTGAACACACATGAGCTGTAATACAAAAGATATCCAATCACTTGTACACACGCTACGTCGTCGGTCATTTTTGCATCTTGCTGTTGAACGTTCTCTACCTTCTACGATTCGCCAAATTTCTGAACAATTTTCTTTCAAGTACAACACTTTTCTCTCAACAAATGATTTGAGATACAAAAAAAGAAAATAATTTACTTCTGTTTGTTAAAATTTGTTTGTTTGCAACAAACTTGTTTCAAAGTTGACGCTATCGCGAAGACGAAGTCTCTCCTGAGTGTTTGACTCGACGAGTCGAGCAAAAACCGCGGCAAAGACCGCGAGAGTTGGCGTACTTTCTAAATCAGACTACATCCAGGTGAATATATCACACTTCTCGCAAACGTAAAAACGCGAAGTATGTACGTATATACGACTGACTTTCCGTTATAATAATTGTCTGAATACCTGACCTAATCTCGTCCGTTTCGAGCGATATTTCGTTACTTTCGAGTTGAGACGGTCAACGATTGCTCCGCGGATGGAAAACCACAAAAGGAGACATGGTTCAATAACAACGACAAGATTTGCTTCTTAAAATTACGCGTTGTTCTTGACGGTGTGCCGCATTGTAACAGTATATAAATATTTAAACACAGTCAACCAAGTGATATCTGAAGAGATATTGCAATTACACAGCTGAGAAAATGCAAATTCGCGCGAGAAAGAGAAAAAACTTGAAATGAGAAAAAAAGAAAAGATAACAAAGTAATTTTTCTCATTTTTCTCTGTTTATTTGACTTGAACAAATTTGAAAAATTACTTAATTAACACATTCGCGCGACACCGGCGATTTTAAAGCGAGGTGTTACCTGAATATAACGCAAAGGTTCTGCCATTTAAGGATGTACAAAATATTGCTTCATCATAACTACACTGTATATTTTTTAAACAAATAAAAATAAATTTTAAAATGACGCAGGACTATGTTGCCGATTGCGAATGTGTTAATAATATATTACTTATATTTTAATAATATTAATATTATTTATTAACGTTATTTTATATCCGTTGTGTTGAATAATATTGAAATAAGTAGTCACACACACACACACGCAAATTATCCGATGTCAATTAAAATGTTAAAATATGTCCGTTATTAACGTAAGTGTACTCTTGTGTCTTAATCGGCGCTCTCGACACTCTCGTGCGGCGATTCTGATATAATAAATACACAACATCAAGGAAGTCGGTGTGTGTGACTTTATCAGCTCTCTCTCTTTCTATCAACGTGCTCCCACATATACCACATCAATGTCACGAATATCATACTTGTAACGACATCGCGATAAGAAACACAAGCGCATAAAAAAAATTTCGTTCGGGATCTTATCGATCGATCGATACAAACATTACGCATTGTACAATAATGAAACATGAGATGTTTTATTTATAAACATGCGATATTTATAAACAAATTTATAGCAATAATTTGATGATGATAAAAATCTGAAAATAATTACGTAACAATTACGTAACAAGGATATGCGTGTGACTAACTTCGATCCGCAGATTAATCAAGTCTATAAATAATTTTACAATTGTGCGACTCTAAAAGCTCTTCGAGTGTTAGTCGTGTCAATTTGTGAAGAGAAGTTATTTTTTGTACTTCTCTGTCAGTATAGAAAAAAATGATTTTAATATGTAAGTAATTTATAATACAAGTAACAACGTTAAGAGAGAGAGAGAGCTGAACTTCGCGTTTACGAGACAATCAACAACATTTCGCATTGCGTTCGGAGAAGAAAAATACACTTGACTTGAGAATCTCATTCACATGTTCGTACAACTGCGCGCGTACAAGCCAACGCGTCTCATGTGGTTTAAATAAACGTCATTGTTCCAATTCTTCGACCAAATGAAACACGCACGAGAGAGACGCGAGAAAAACCAACCGTGCGCGCAATCATATGTACAACAACGTGCTGGTATCGTTAGCAGAAAGTGTGCGCTAACATTCTTCATTTTTCCAACGCTTATTTGCGCTCAAATAAACGTCGGCTATCTGTAAGATAGTAGAAATTATCGAACGCGCGAGGATTAGGTATGTGTGTGCACGTGGAAAGATTTTGCTAATCTTGTAGAATTGCATAACGCGCACTCTCGTCCGCGTTACACCACCAAACGGGGCGCAACTTTAAATTTTATCTTGCATTAAAAAAAAAAAAAAAAAAATCAAACGCATCCCGTCGTTAAACGGGATGTATCGAGTTGATAAAAACGACTCGTTATTATCGCAACGGTAGTTCGTCCGCAGAAACCGCAAACACGGTTCAAATTCACTGAATCGAGAAAGCTAGCCAAAGCAAATTTCTAGCCAAAAAGCTAGAAATACGAATACATATATCGCACATTAAGCAATCTTCGTTAAGCTCTATTAAAGTTTGCAAGAAGAAAGAGATAATTAAGAAATTTTTATCTACGATTTATATTTATATTCATTTATTTATCTGTACATGAGTTGTTTACGTATTTCTTTTTTTAATTTACGATACAGTTTGGTTTTCCTCAGCGTTATATCGCACGATGTAATTCTCGTCTTCTTCAGTTTTCATTATAAAAAGATTAAAAAACGTTCATCTTGTTAATGACGCAAAAGTACTATAGTAATTTTTGCGAAAAATTTTGTTTCCACGCAGAGCAAAATTCGAAATCCACGCGTGTGATCGGAAGAAAATTTTCGCGCGAAAATGCAGAAAATTCCAATATCGAAATACCGGGAAATCCTGAAAGGAGAATCCCGTTATAATATTCTTTAGAAGCGTGGGAAGGAAAAGGAGAACACAATTCCGATTATTCATCAAACCGGTATAACCGCGCTTGAAATTACACTTGTGCGCGTTAATAAAAAAAAGTTCGAATAAATTTTCCGTCCAAAGATCATGAAAACAAGGATCTCGATATACGCTGTGCGCGCAACAAATTCAATGTTTAAAAATGAAGTCGCATAATTTTTAACAGAACAACGCAACACGTTTTTGTGTTGTATTATGTGAAAACTTTTCCCTTTTTCTCTCGTCTCGTATCACGCGTTCGATAATGCAAATTCTCAGTCGGGAGTCGATATTGACTCCAATTGAATCAATGACGATAAATCACGATTAATTAGAGCGTTCACCGAAGAGCGCGCGGAGGAAAAAAAAAAAAAAAAAGCATAAATATCCGTCACGTTCTCGCGATTATCCAACACGATGACAAAGAATCATCTTTCACTTTTATAACGCAAAATAATGATAATATCGCGTTCTCTTCCTTCCGCAATTTGTCACGAGAAAGCGGAGCTGCGAACAATCGTTATAAAGAACGTTCCTTTTTATCAGAGCTGGAGCAGCCTTGTAACATATGTGTGATTGTAAACTCGCTGAAAGGAACTCGCTGCACAGCACGGAGGAAATGTACGTTGTACGATGAGGAAAGAGAAAAAAGACGAAAATACATCTGTGAAAAAAAATAAAACAAATACACGTAGGAGCTGCGACAACTAATTGATGGATCGAGTGATTGTTTCTTTCTAGTTTCTAGTTGTGTTGTCGCAAAATATGTAAAAAAGAGAGAAAGTTCAGTTCACCTGACGTTAAAATCGATCTTTTTATAATTATAAACAGATCGAAATCAACGTCTTGCGTGAAAATTTCTCGTTCAACAATTCAGAGATGTAATCGCTTTTCATTGAGTTTAAGTTATCGAAAAACGTTGTATTACAAGTTAATTAAAGAGAGAGATAAGGAATGTGTCTCGGTGATAACGTGCGATTAAAATCGAGTCATAAAATGCGATTACCCTTCGCTGAAAGTCGCTGATTAAAATTAACGGCGATCGTTGTTGAGAAAAGAAAATTCACGCTACGTGAAAAAACGAGCGAAAATGCGATTTGCAAATTACACCCGACGACGCGAAAGAGAGAGAACGGATGGCTCACCTGTAAAGAGAGAAGGAGGAGGTTATGTCACACTGTGCGTTAATAAACGATCTCAGGTTGACCGGCAACGATAAAATAAGGTGAATTATTGTGCGGGCCAAACACACTCGTTCTTCAAAGAAAATCGCGTATCTCCGAACACGTTCAACAGCAATTCACCACGAGTCCATCCGCAAACTCCGCTCCAGCCCCATGAGACCAGTGTTGCAAACTCTGGCCGACTAGCACCAAGAGAAAGAGAGGACCGAGGTGGTGGGAGCCATGGTGTAAGCTTCGACAAAAAGAAAAGACTGAGAGCGACCATGCCATTGTTGTTTTTTACCACGGTTTCCAGCCGCCACTTCAGCGCCGGGTTCCATTTTGCGCGGAACTCGCGAACTACGAAGACTTTTACTGTCGATAAGTAGAACTCTGCCAAGCATCGAGAGCATCGGTGATATGGAGGCACACACACAAACGAAACCGTGTCCGTGTGCGTGACGTATCTAGTAAAGTGGATATAGCACGAATTCAAACCGAATGAAAGTGGATCCAGCACGGACTCTAACCGTGATACATTTGTATGCGACCCTTTAAGAGCCGTCTACAATGGAGAGTTGTAGGCCGTAATAGTAAGAAAGTGACCAATCACAGGCAAAGTACAGAAGAATAATCGATTGTGATTTGTCAATTTCTTACTGTTACGGCCTACAACTCTCCATTGTAGACGACCCTTAAAATTACTTAAGACCGTAATACGTAGCCGTAAGAAAAGTGACCAATCAGAATGTATATTAAGTTGCCATCACTTTTTCGGATGTAAATTTCTTATTGGTTAATTTTCTTAGGCTGCGTTTGGGGAGTGCGTTATCAGCACTGTTGCATCATTCTATCTTTATTGCTCATTAGATGTAAAACAAAGATAGAATGACGCAATAACATTGATAGCGTGCTCTCCGAACGCAGCCTTAGGTTACGCTTACGGTCTGAAGTAATTTTATGTGTGATGGCCTTTACTATCGCCGCTCGCTCGCGTTCATTGTCGTGAGGAAACAATCTAGACCGTCTTCCGCCGTCGGATCGAAGTCTGCGCAGGCGCTGTCGATTTTGCTTTAATTAATCAAAAAAAATATCGCGTGGTTTCGCTAACATTTCTCGCACGTTCATGTGTACAAACATACATATTCATATTTTCTTCTGTTTACGCTCAAGAAAATCCATGCAACTGATCCGCTGACGCATTGCACGATGACGCAAAACGAAAACGCGCATCGAGTTCAGTTTTCCTTATTCCACGTGCGCTCGCTCGTCATATGCTGCCCCTGCGCACATGTAACGCGTCCAAAAACGACAAGATGGCGGTCGAACGCGATCACCGGCTGTCTCCTCTCAATCGTACAGATTTTCGCAGATTTTGAGAAATGTAAAACATTTGCTGTGTACCTCCTATATAAGTATATTAGGTCCACGTTGATAGGAAAATAAGCAATAGAGTTTTCGAAATAAATACTCGCACGCATTGCACGCGCGAGATAAGTAAGACAAATAACCTATATGTAATTTTTTTTTTATTTTTAGAATTGAGGATGAGAAATCTAACCAATCATCACAAGTTTACATATATATATAATCTATATATATATGTATATGCAAGTAGCTGCTCGTGCTTCTACGGAAATCGTCGGTGCTTTACGGGATCGTCGGTGGCGCCACTGGCGTATGGCACTGGTGCAGCGGAGCGGAGCGAGGGGATGAGAAACACGGAGCGAAACGATCAGTCGTCGTAAGTAGCGGTGTGCGCGAATCTTGCCAACGGGGTCTGATTGTCGTCGATGTTGCATCCAAGCGAAACGCGTCTGTCACGCGTTCCCGTTCGTTGTCAGCAAGCAACATCCAATAGTGCATCTCGCGTACACGCGTACAGAAACATGATCGGTCCGGGAATTCGTCGCTGTTACGTGGTTACGCGGTCGTGTTGTCGGGTCAAGTAATCACGTAGCCCGATGTTAGTGCCCTTCTGACGCGAGGGATCGGATTTAAAGAGCGGTGCGTACGCGCGTACGAGCCAGCCGCTGAACAAGCGTGTCTCCCGAGTGAGTGTCACGGGATCCCGAACAACAATTGTCGTTTCGCAGTACGCGAGAGGAGAGAATAGAAGAGGTTCGTCGTCGCGCCCAAAACACACAAGACATGGAACGCGCGGAGAACGACTTCGAGTTCACGGTGCCGCCAGAAGCACCGGTGTTCGAGCCCACTAACGACGAGTTTCTAGACCCTCTGGCTTACATCGCGAAGATACGCCCGATCGCCGAGCAGTCCGGCATCTGCAAGATCAAACCACCGCCTGTGAGTAAGAGAAGTTCGAGCGGAAGTGCGACCGGATATACGCGGCCCTTTATTCTTTGCGATCTTATCGATATTGCGTTGTCTCTCCTTGTTGTCATCGTCAGCATTGTCGTCGTTTGCGAGAAAAAGAACAATAAGATCGATCCTTTTTTTCTCACGCGTTATGACGTTAAGGGCAACGTACACGGTGTGCGCTGCGAGAGAACCAGGAGAGAGAGAGAGAGAGGGAATTGTGCATCCTCGAGCGCGCCGACCTCGTTTTCAGGACGATGCATTAGAACGAGGTTCTCGCCTATGACGACGACGACGACGACGACGACGACGACGACGACGACGACGACGACGACGATGAGGACGAAAAGAGAGGAAGGAGAAGGAACAAAAAATTAAGATCCCCGCGTGAATCCCTACGAGAGCGTTCGATGCAGACCGCGGTGAATGTGCACACACGCGTATATATTCGCACGTTCGTTTTTTCTACGCAGTGTGTCTCCATATTTTCTTCATCTGTGCGAAATAACGACTGGCACGCGCGGCGACAACGACGACGTTTCCGTTCGGGACGTTCGTCGAAGAAACGCGAGACAACCCAAAAGGCGAGAAAACCGGGAAAAAATAGAATCTCAGACCCCCGTGAAAAACGCCATGGAACAAAAACCACTGGATCTAAAGAAGGCTAGAATGAAAGAGAGAGAGAGAGAGAGAGAGAGAGAAAAAGAAAAAGGAGAGAAAAACTGACGAGAGTAGACGTAACGTGCCTGATGCGTTTGGGTTTTAATGGATGTATCTTGAGGCAATGTTTCTCGCGCACGCATCGTTGATGACATTCAATGACAGTGAGCAAATGAAGCTAACAACACTGACGTGCATTCGGGGAAACGCGCGAGAAGGATATAAAATGCGTGCGCGACGCGCGAACGTTATGTGTAACTTCATGTTTAACGATATTACGCGACGAGACCCGCCATGTAAAATGGCCGAGACAATAAACGCCGTCACCTCGTGGAAGCGAGCAGCGAGTGATTACGAAATCGCAGGGACATCGGATGAGAAAAAAGTAGAGAAACACGCTCGGCCGTTTTCGTGATATTTTTTTCTTTTTTTTTTTTTTTTTTTTTCGCGATTTTTTTTATCGGCACGGATTCCGTTATCGCCGCAGCGACGAAACGCGCGCATTACTTCCGTGAATAACCGAGCGAAACCTTTTTTTTCGTCTCGCGTCCGGTAAGTTCCGTCCTCACCTCGTGAGGACGTCAGTTCTTCGAAAACGCCGCTTCCGCGCGCGATCTCACGAAGTAGAGCGTTTTTTCGTTTTTGTTTGTTTGTTTTTTTTTTTTTTTTTTGACATCGCGAGGGAATCTCCGCGCACGATTCGAAAACGCCGCTTCCGCGCGCGATCTCACGAAGTAGAGCGTTTTTTCGTTTTTGTTTGTTTTTTTTTTTTTTTTTTTTGACATCGCGAGGGAATCTCCGCGCACGATTCGCACACGTGACATAATTCTTTTTCCGCTCTGTGTTGTCACCTTTCACTCGGACTCACAGAGGAACTTCCCTCCGAAACGGAGAGCTCTCCTCTATCTTGTGTACATTTTGGACCTTCGCGATCGCGCGAGGATAACTTCTCGTTATCTTTTCGCACACCTTGTGCGCGAAGGGAACGAGATTGTTCCTTCGCAAAAATGGCCTCACGATTCATCCGTCACACAAATCCGTCTCGTCGATTTTACGCCATCATTAGAAACGATTTGCCTCCATCTTGTTTCTGTCTGTATGAAAAGAGAAAAATAATTCCGGTGATGATGATGAAAATCGCGTTTTCCACCTGACGCCGTGCGAATCGCCGCGATCGTATCGCTTGTTTTCGAGCTGATTTTCACGATCTGCGTGATTGACGGATAACGACGTGGGTATTAAATTTGTGTGGCGTGAAAATAGTTTTTTCACGGGAAAAGAGACACGCGATTTTTTACAACACGCTGTTAACGAATTGTAAATCTTTAATGACGTAGTTTCGTTAAAAATAGTTTTTATCCGCTTGGGTGTGACGTTTTCCAACATTTAAAATCTTGTCAGATATTCATGTTTATCAAAACAAGTTTAAAAAAAAAAAAAAAAAATTCCCAAATCTCTCTCTCTCTCTCTGGTCAGTAAAATTTGCATTTATCGATTTTAGACTCTACGCTTTTCGCAACGAAGTCCCGATTTGTTTAGTACAACCGACTTCGTAAAGATTGCGTACGCGGTAAATAATAAAGTCGCATCGAAGATGAAACGCGCGCGATTACGTTTGCGTCGTTCGTTTACGAAGTGTCCGAAGAGAGTATCAAAGCGCCATCAAACTCTCTCGGGTAATTATTGATTTTTACTTGCACGCGGGCCAATCGATACTTAAATTATGTCGGTGACATTGTCCTCGTGATGATTACTGTTCGCGTCTCCTTTGATGTTCGAAAGATGACTGGGTTTTTGTTCTTCTAAACACATATTTTCTGCACAAAACGTACATCATATTATTTCGTAATTTTCACATTCCGTTTGCGGATTAATTTTAGAATATTATTCACACTTTTTTTCACTGTCAATCGTGATATTTATCAAACGTTATCTTATCTGATATTGCATGTGTATGAGAACACGTTTGATATTGAAGAAATCTCGAAGATTTGCTTTTGTTTATTGGTTTTAATAAACGTGCGCAGGAGTGTGTGATGTGTGAAATTTTCGAGGAAGGTGTACCGATGTTAAACTGTTCTCTTTTGAGGCAATCAGCGTAAATTGGTGTTTATCAGTGCTCGTCGAAACAGGAAAACGCGCGCGCATTCCCAAAATACAATATGTATGGAAATAATGGAAATACACATTTTGTTTGTTCGCGCAACAATTGACACTCGTTTGATCGATTCTTAATTACATGTGTTTCTCAGTTATTAACACGTGCTCTCTCTCTCTCTCTCTCTCTTTTTTTACAAGAAGATGACTCATATGCGAACCCATACATGCACGAACGAATCAATGTCCGCTGCGCGTTCGTGGGAACCAATATATATTGCGTACACACGAGAAGAAAAGCGAACGAGGTGAAATGCGGCGAACCTTCGCTTCGAAATCAACGAAGTGCAGCCGCTTGAAGTGCGAGAGGAACTTCATTGTAACTTTCGCGGCGCGTGCTGAATTATCGAAAGTCGTTCGTTATCATTCACATCGCGGGTTTTTTCGATGTGGAATTGACGAGGGGGGAAGGGGGCGCTTGTAAAATCAACATTTATTGATGACGTCATGTTCTAACAAGTTTCGGCACTTCCGAACGGTGTATATCTGGGTACATATTCGATCGCAAATCGAAAGTGTATTTCGCCTGAAAGAAATTTGAGATATCGCAGTCTTACATTTTTTTTTTTTTTTTATGTGTAACAAAAATATACATTAACACAAACTGCCGGACATAATTTTGAGTTGTATTGCGTGCGCACACAAGTGTGTATGTGTGTGTCCTAATGTGCGTTTGATTGTAAAGTAAGTTCAGAAAAGAACATGGGTAGAGCGTCCCACAAGAGACATTGATGTATAAATCAAGAAACTAAATTTAGACAAGAGTAGATCTCATACGATTTACTTCCCATTGCTTTATTTTTATCTCCGATACGTGCTTATTTCGCGAAAACATTGAGTTTCACGAAATATTCGATTGTTGTCCGAGCGTCGCCATGTTGGATTGAAAAAAAAAAAATTTGGACGCCGAAAATCAAAAAACGCACATACGGAAAACGCGCACACGCGTGTTGTGCGCTCCTCACCGCGCGAGCGAGTCCGCGGTAATATTTCGCTCTGATCGGTATCTTCCCCTTCTTCGAGTTGTATGCTACACTTTGATGCACAACGTTCAGACACACAACGGGATAGTCTCGATGAAGACCTCTAGACTCAGCTTTCTAGAGAGTTGATATTTTCCATGAGGACGCCGCGCCATTGCGGAAGTTGTCACAGAGAGAGAGAGAGAAAGAGAAGGAAGCGTCATGGACACAACAGGACTCGTAAAACGACGACACTTGAAAACAACATGGCTCTAATGCCGCGACATTGAGTGTAAAACAAACGTTAAACTTAGAAAATGCCTACTGCAAAATTATATTTTGCATTGTTATGATATTGCTAGTATTGTTGAGTTACGAGATTCAGGTCGATATTAATTATATTGCAAGAATATGAAAATAACTTGCAAAACTGATACGCGCTTTTTAAATTGCGTTCGTTCATTATCGTGTCTAATAGTTAGACACAGTTTGTATCGTTTTATCTTTTTTTATCTTTGCTTTTGTTTCGCGATAAGAAATCGAGTTCAAGAAATTGTATATATATATGTGTGTGTGTATATATATATATATATATTGAGCGAAAATGTCTGAAATAAAAAAAAAATATGCAAAATCTGTTAAGCAATTTTGTATTTTATAAGAGAGTCAAGTTCCGCGGTTTTGTTATCTCACTTTTTTCCAAGTTCAATCAACTTTCGCGGACGATATTACGACGTTACGTAAGGAGGAGATCCGCGGAACCTTTATCGATTTTCCTGCGTCTCGCTGTTTTATCGTGCAGTAAAGATACTTTACTATATCAATGTATACACGTTAAAAAATGTTAATTAAATTGATGTGTCATTATGCGACTCGCATTTGTGCGATATCGATTAATAATACACGCCTAAAAATATCTATATAAGAGAATCCGTATCTTGTTAACAATACGAAGACTTGCAAGTCTAAAATCCGTTACGAATAAAGCCGCAATTCTAACAATCGAATAAGTAAGGTGCTGTTAGTTTTTGTTTTTGTTTTTTGTTTTTTGTTTTTTAAGACACTAGAGAGAAAAACGAACGCGACGATTGTGCCCGTTGCATGTTTTACGTGACGTTTTGCATTGCATCTCGGCAAAGTGGTATATTAATTATTTATTGTTGCGTGTACTCACAAAGTGAAACATCGAATAACGGTTCGGTACATCAAGGATATCAATTACGGCCGATATTTCCTTCCGAATGTAGTCCGATAATAACGAGACAAGATACGAAAGGAAAGAAATTTTGTTGGAATTATTATCCTCTTTTCCTTACGCTATCGCAATAAAGTAAGGGCCACGTATACTAGCTCGCGTCTCTAGTTTGCGACCCTAAGTAGCACTGGATGTCCAGCTCGGTGAATAAATGATGAGTTTCGTCATGTGCTCGACCGTTTCAGTCGAGTTTGAAATTGAAGGACTTTATTTTTTGTTCCAGTGCTTCGCAACATCAGGAAATATTTTTTTTTTTTTTTTTTTGGCCGAAATAAGATTCCTCAAAACGTTTTGCGAGATGATATTTCTCTACGCAAGATATTTCATTTTTCTTTGCAGAATTGGCAGCCACCTTTCGCCGTGGACGTGGACAAGTTCAAATTCGTTCCGCGAATACAACGGCTAAACGAATTAGAAGCCAAAACGAGGATTAAACTCAATTTTTTAGACCAAATTGCAAAATTTTGGGAACTGCAAGGTTCATCCTTGAAGATTCCGCTTGTGGAACGGAAGGCTCTGGATTTGTATTCGTTGCATAAAATAGTTACCGAGGAAGGTCAGTTCTATTTATAACTTTTATTTCTATTCGTCGGTTTCGTGTGATTGCATCGTGATCGTATCACGATAATAATTCCTTGTTTTTTTTTTTTTATTGCCTTCAGGCGGTATAGATACGGTAACGAAGGAAAGAAGATGGGCAAAAATCGCCAACAAATTGGGTTACCCGTCCGGACGAAGCGTGGGCAGTATATTGAAAGGACACTACGAGAGAATTTTATATCCTTTTGACGTCTTCAGACAAGGAAAAGCATTGTCAGATATTGTAAGTCAAAGTTCAACAAGCAAAAATATTTACGTAAAAGAAAATCAGTAATTGTGTAATTAGTCGTTATAAATATAAAAAAATTATGCATTACAAATTTATATTGTATATTTCTTTGTGTTGTATTATATTAATATTATATTTCATGTCTTTTTTATATATTATTTTAAATATAGTATATATATGTTTTATTTATAGAAAATTGAACCAGAATCCGAAGAAAAAAATGAGAAAAAAGATCGCGATTACAAACCTCACGGTATAATATCGCGGCAACAGATCAAACCTCCGAACGAGAAATTCTCACGACGATCCAAGCGATTTTCTGGACAAGAAGAGAAGCAGGATGTGTCGATTAAAGACGAGTGCAAGGAGGAGTGCGATTCGGACAATGAGTGCAAGGAGAAGATAAAAATTAAGCATTTTAATGACACGGATAAGAGTAAGGAACTCAAGAAATTACAGTTTTACGGCCCAGGTCCCAAAATGGCCGGTTTTAATACCAAAGAGGCGAAGAAATCTAACAAAACGCGCGGTTTAAAGCTTGTTTACGAATTCGATCCGGTAAGTGCGTTTTTTTCACGTTGAATGCATATTATAATTGCACAATAAATATAGTATAGTTTTTTTTTAATGTTATTTATATTTTTCTTCTTTCTCTCTTGTTTTAGTTAGCGAAATATATTTGTCACAATTGCGGGAGAGGCGACAATGAGGAGAACATGTTACTCTGCGACGGTTGCGACGACAGTTATCACACTTTTTGCCTTATGCCACCATTGACGGAAATACCGAAGGGCGATTGGCGGTGTCCTAAGTGCGTCGCTGAAGAGGTCTCGAAGCCAATGGAGGCGTTCGGCTTCGAACAAGCGCAGAGAGAATACACATTACAGCAATTCGGAGAAATGGCTGATCAATTCAAAAGCGATTATTTCAATATGCCAGTACATGTAAGTTTTTGTAGCTGTGTTGTATTAAACATCTATATATTAAACAATTAAAACATTCATTTTTTTTTCTTTATCGTAATCGTAATTTTATTTTTGATATTTAATAATTCTCTCGTAGATGGTCCCGACGTCTTTGGTGGAAAAAGAATTTTGGCGAATAGTATCGTCCATCGACGAAGACGTAACTGTCGAATATGGCGCCGATTTGCATACAATGGATCACGGGTCTGGATTCCCGACGAAAACTAGCGTTAACTTATTCACTTGCGATCAAGAATACGCCGAATCGTCGTGGAATCTGAATAATTTGCCGATATTGCGCGGCAGCGTTCTGGGTCACATTAACGCCGATATAAGCGGCATGAAAGTTCCCTGGATGTACGTCGGTATGTGCTTCGCAACATTCTGCTGGCACAACGAAGATCACTGGAGCTATTCCATCAATTATCTGCACTGGGGCGAGCCGAAGACGTGGTACGGAGTCCCAGGCTCTCAGGCGGAACGTTTCGAACAGTCCATGAAATCCGCCGCGCCAGAACTATTTCACAGTCAGCCTGATCTGTTGCATCAACTTGTTACTATCATGAATCCTAATATACTAACGAATGAAGGTAGGTACATTATACGTTAATTGACGTCTCATGGACTAGGGATATCACAAGCAGTAAAAAAAAACAACTTTTGAAGATATGTATATTTCTTGTACAATAGCCAGTGAATAAAATTGAGAAGCTTAATTTAAGTAAACTTAAGAAAAAATAAAAATGAAAATGTATGCGCATTGTTATCAGCATCGGCTGTTATTGGTTTTGTATATTTTGTTTTTCGTTCAATTAATTTAAAACATATAAGTTCTTCGCGCGACGGCGAAATTGACCGCCATCACCGAGTACGGCGATCTATCAATCTTCTATCTCAACTTGCCGCACCGAAGAGTGAGAGGAATACATCTATACTTACGTACAGCAAACAAAACCAAAACATTTCATGTCGATTTTGTTTTGTTCTTTAATAACAGACAAATAAACATCAATGTGTGTCAATAAGTCATAGCAACGGGCTGGGTGTTGCGCGTTTGTACGTGTTTCGTTACAGTTGTCATTTGTATGCCATGATGATTTGTACAGAGATAATTTCGCAATCTGCCACTATAATGGCCATTTGTAACGAAAGGGTTAAAAATATTGCACGATTATAAAATAGTTTCGATCTACAGTGTTGATTTACTCCGATAATTGTTTCGTAGGCGTACCAGTGTTCAGAACTGATCAGCACGCAGGCGAGTTTGTTGTAACATTTCCGAGAGCGTATCACGCAGGTTTCAATCAGGGTTATAATTTTGCGGAAGCTGTCAATTTCGCACCTGCGGATTGGGTATGTAAATTTGTTTTAATTTAAATTCGATCACTTTTTTTTTATACTTGGTCTCTGTTAACAAATTATCTCGAAATTTAATTCGTATCGATTAACTTTTGCATAAACACAGTTGTCAGAATGTTTAAGTATGTAATTGAAATTCCACGCGACTGTGTAGTTGAGAAATAAGACGAATTATATTAGATATATAATTTTTTTTATTTAGCTCAAATATGATTGTTTTTTTTTTTATTTAGCTAAAAATCGGACGAGAGTGCATCACGCATTATTCAAATTTGAGAAGATTCTGTGTGTTTTCCCACGATGAGCTAGTTTGTAAAATGTCTCTGGATCCAAACCTATTAGATATTGGAGTAGCAACAGCTACTTATTACGACATGCTGCAGATGGTAGAGGATGAGAAAAAACTACGGAAAAATCTGCTAGATTGGGTGAGTTTACGTGAGATTAGTAATTTTTTTTGTTTTTTTGTTTTAATACTCTGGTGTGCATGACTATAATTATAAATATCATTCGAAAATGTTTCTCGCTGGTTTGAGCTGAAATGTTCACGAAACGTCGGTATAAAAATGACACACACAGTTCAAACCTAAAAAAAAAAAAACATCTTCGAATGTTAATACAAATGTTAATACACACGCAGCATCAAATAAAAAAAAAAAAGTATCAAATCATAAAAAAATATCTTTTTAATTTAATCTACATTGCACTTATTTATAATATCATATTCTCGTATAAATATATATATCAGTATCACTGTTTATGAGTATTTTAAGCATTTGATTTAATCTAAAAATGAATGAGTGTTTTATATACTGAGTTAAACATGGCCGCTCCGATTTGTTCCAAGTTTTATTTATCACATCACGTGTAATCTATATTTGCATATTACTTGTTTTCGCGCTGTGAATCAATGATTGTGCTTAATGCGGGTTACAAATACGGTCTTGTTTCCAATACAGTGAAGAGAATATCTCTAACATTTGAGCAACTGATAATATCTCTGCTCCAACGGGAGGTCAACTTATTCAGGCCAAGTAGTACATTGGGATGCCAACGCTGCGCGCTTACGTTCACACTCACACACACACACGCACACACATACACACAATACGAGGCAGGCGCGCGGTAAAATCTCTCTCTCATGCATTACTCGCGACTCGCGACCGTTCTAGACGTGTTTGAGCTGGCGGAATCGCGCCATTCACGTTTACAAGTCGTCAGTACCGCCACGTACTTTCGCTCTTTTTCGATTTTATTGAGTCTGTTGATCTTCGTTATTGTTGTTATTGTTCGCGATCGTCATTGAAAATAGCCGTCGTGGCTGTCGGCTTGCCTTGACCGGCCGATGATTATTCGTTCGGCGAATTAGATTATGTAACTTGCTTACATATTAAAAGGTGAGTACGGGAGGTTATGTTTTCGAAATCTCTCGATATGATGCTAAACGCGCAGTTTTTTCAGCCCTCGCTGCTATTTCGCAGGATTTTTTTCTACGGACGATCGCGTTCGCGCGGGAAACACTCGCGGCGTTTTCGTCGCGTTGCTCGCGCGATGGACCCGCCAAATCTCGCCATACGCGTCGCCCTTGATTAATCCACAGATGGATACATGTGTGCCCAGTGAGATGCACTTTTGCATGCGATATTGTACTTTTTCGCGTTATTTTCTGTGCGTGAATCTCGCGTTGAAGGTTTTAAGTGACAATGAGGTCCGCAGAGATTTGTTGTGTTTTTAAGTCTGAAAAATCTGTTCTGCTCAACAGGGTGTAACAAAAGCAGTACGCGAATACTTCGAGCTTCTACCGGACGATGAGAGACAGTGCGAAGCGTGTAAGACCACCTGTTTCCTCAGTGCGGTTACATGTTCGTGTCACAGCTCACAGTTGGTTTGTCTAAGACATTTTTCTGACCTGTGCGACTGTCCACCAGAAAAGCATACTCTGCGATACAGATATACATTGGATGAATTGCCCACCATGTTGCAAAAGTTGAAACTTAAGGCTGAGTCGTTTGACTCGTGGGTGACCAAAGTGAAGGAAGCAATGGACCCTAAAAGCGATAAAATTGAATTGAGCGAACTGAAGGAATTGCTGAACGAGGCGGAAAACAAAAAGTTTCCTGACAGTGAATTGCTCACTGCTCTGACAACTGCTGTGCAGGATGCTGAGAAGTGTGCCAGTGTTGCGCAACAGCTCTTAAATAACAAGCAACGTACCAGGTTGGAAGAATTTATAAAGCTCTTATTTGCATATAAATGTTCTGTACATGTACATAATTTTATTTGATTGTTTATAACTCTGTTACATAGGACTAGGCATACAGTTGATACCAAGTACAAACTGACAGTAGAAGAATTGACACTTTTCTACAAGGAAATAACCAATCTCTGCTGTGAGCTTAAAGAATCGGACGGTGTAAAGTTCATACTCGATCAAGTATTACAGTTCCAAAAGGATGCGGAAGAATTGGATTCCAAAGAAGAAAATTGTGACATCGAGAAACTTGAGAAGTGTATCGATTTTGGTGATTCTATCTGCATTGAACTTCCTGAACTAGTACGATTGAAACAGGTATGTATAATCACAATAACAAGTAAAATAGTTTTGTATTGTTAAAATATAAATACAGACATTAATTGAAGAATTTTTAATTTTTCCAGAGATTGACACAAATACAGTGGCTGGAAGAAGTGAAGTCTCTTCAGGACGATCCTAAATCCGTCAGTCGGGAAGAATTAGCGAAATTAATCGATAAAGGCATAACAATACCACCTCATTTTAGTATCGAGGACACTCTGACGAAATTACACGCGTTAACAAAAGAGATCGATGAATGGGAAGAAAAAACTACGGCGTTCTTGCAAAGCAAGTCTAAACGCACAATCGCGGAAGTGGAGGAGTTTATTAAAGAGGCAAATAAAGTTCAGGCGTATCTACCGAGTTTGGACAATCTCGAGGATGTGTTGAGCAAAGCGAAAAACTGGACAAATATGGTGGAAGAAGCAACGAAGGAAAACAATTTACCTTTTTACGATACTTTGGACGATATGATAAGGAAAGGCAAGAACATCCCGTTGCAATTAGACGCCCTCGCGCAACTGGAAACCACTTTGTCGCAGGCAAAAGCGTGGAAAGAGAAGACGGCAAAGACATTCCTTAGAAAGAACTCGCGATACACGTTGATGGAAGTGCTGTCGCCGCGAATTGGCGTTGGCGTGCAAGCGATGAAGACCAAAAAGAACAACAAAGGCGACGAGAGCGTGGGAGCCGTTTATGTCTGTGATACTAAATTGGACGAGTCCAGTGATCAGGCAGACGTGGTAGCTGCTTTTAGAGTGGCGCAGCAACGCGAGATGGATGCGATGAGAAGTTTGAGAGAGAGAAACCTGCTGAAAATGAAAGCGGAAGAAGATTCGAAATACTGTCATTGTAAGCAACCGAGATACGGCATTATGTTTCAATGTGAGCTCTGCAAAGACTGGTTTCACAGTAAGTAAATATAGTACCACGACGTTTCAAAGTACAGCAAGAAAGATGTTTGTTAACGTTTAATTGTCTGATTATTTTGCAGCAAACTGTGTACCCTTGTCTAAGATGTTCAACAAAGGTAAATCACCAGCGCCGAAGGACATGAGATTTTTGTGTCAGAATTGTCTGCGTTCACGTCGACCTCGCCTGGAAACGATACTAGCCCTCTTACTGAATCTCCATGAAATCCCGATCCGGTTGCCGGAAGGCATAGCATTGCAATGCTTAACAGAACGAGCGATGAATTGGCAGGTAAGCGTATTCATCATTCATAACGCGCTGTGACTTTATGAATAAACCATGTCTTTTCAGCTTGTCAAACGTTATTAACATATCTTAATTTTAGGCTCGAGTGAAGACATTATTTGAAACTCAAGAGGTAGACACGATAAACAAGAAACTCAACATGATGTCGCAAAAGTTGGTAGAAGCGGCGGCAAGGGAAAAGACGGAGAAAATCATTAGCAGCGAGTTGAAGAAAGTAGCGAATAATTCCGAATTGCAGCAACGAGTGCAAAACATCGCGTCTGCCAGTGGAGCACATTCGGATGATAGCGCGCTCAGTGCTGCCGTGAGTGTCAAAGGTTACATTATAAATAGTCATGATTCATATATGAATATTTAAAAATATTAACAATACTCGCATTTTTTGTTTAGGATGAAGACGACGATATTATTGACGCTGAACCGTCATGTAGTACTTTCAACAGTAATGAGCATGCATATTCATACAGTAAGTTAATTTTTTTTTATTGTAATAGACGATGTATTAAACGACTATGTTTAAAGGTTATTTTGTACTCAGAAAAAATAAATAAATTGTCTCATCGCATTGAATTGTTTCAGTCTCGAAGGTTCGGCGGAAAACTCAATCGAGTGACGGCGAATCGTTGAGTATGTTGTCGCAAAGCGCGAGATCGCGTTTGGAGGAATTGATGATGGAGGGCGATCTTTTGGAGATCGAACTGGAAGAGACGCAAAAGATCTGGCGTATCTTGAGTTACATGAACAACAATCAGAACACAATGCGGAAATACAAGTCGCTGGAAGAGATTCAGACGAACACCACTCAGGAAGTGAAAGACGTCAAGAAACGTGGTAGGAAGAGAAAATCGGAGGAGTTGGAATTATTGAAGAAACCTGTGAAGAAGATCGAAGAGAAGAATACCGTGATAAAGCGCAGCAAGAGCAATCCGGCCGCCAAGGAGAAGAGGCAGAGCAATTCGCCTGTCCCCGTTAAGCGCGGACCTCGAAAGGTATTTGTTTCTTTAATAAACAATGTTACATAAAATGTTTTTAATGAACTTTTAAAATGAAAAATTTCCACTTTGAAATACGATATAAAAATTTAATGACTCTAAAACATAATATTTTAACGGAGATTTAATCGTTGGAAGTAAAACGATGAATTATAAAAAGTTCTCTTTTTTTCGAAACGACTTATAAGAGATGCTCCACTTCGCGGTTTTTTTTTGTGTGAAACAGCTCGTTTTCAATTAAATGCGAATTGCAGGTGAAACGTAAGAGCGAGGGTGAGGAAACACCTAAGAAACGAGGTGGTAATCGCACAAAGAAGACCAAGCAAGAGAGCTCGGACGAAGAAGACGACTGCGCGGCGGAAAACTGCTTACGGCCTAGTGGTAAGAACGACATTGCTGAAATGTCTCTAACGTGTCTTAATACGTTAAATTCTGTGTATCCTACAGAAAGATCTATAATTATAATTTCTGTCGTCCCTACAATTTCCACGAGTTCTACGTAGACACTTACTACAGAAGGACAATTTTTAGTGATATTATATGCATATACAAATGTTGTTCTTCATATACATATATAACTCAATAATATATCACAGTATATAATAAAAGCAATGTTCATAATAAATATATATATCTGTGATTGTGTACATAAGTTTTTTTCAATCACATAATGTCGTTATATATATATGTACAAATTATTTTTGCACATTTTTGATAATACTTTGATTACACCCGCAGTTATTGTTTTGTTTTTACTAGAACTTTTTCTTTTTGCATTGTTTTTATGTAAGTATTATTTCGTTTTGTGTTATTCAGGTAAAGAAGTTGATTGGGTTCAGTGCGACGGTGGCTGCGAAGGTTGGTTCCATATGCACTGTGTCGGATTGGATCGCACTGATATCGCGGAAGAAGACGATTATATATGTAGCAACTGTAAAGACGCCGATCAAAGTGCATCGGTAAGAAAAAAAGTGTCCGGGAAAACATAAAATTTCATGCGCACATACCGTTCGCTCCTGTTCTTTTTTTTTTTTTTTGTTTTTTTTTTGTTTTTTTTTGTTTTTTGTAATTTTATAAGTCTATTTCAGATTGCGTACGTATGATTATTCGTCGTGTGTATATTGAAGAGTCGCGCACATTTTACATTTTATTTAGAGATACGAGTTGCATGTCAGCGATATATGTAAATGTACACGTGCACGGATCGTATTGTATTTTGTTCGTCCCACATTTTTATTTCATATATATCTCTATGTTCATTAAACGGCCGTTGCCGATTAGACACTGGATCATTTTAGACCAACTTTTGTTTTTTGTTTTTTCATTAAACAATAGTAGTCGTGATCCATGTCAGATCTGGTTGAGAGTGATTGAGGTTGTTTGGATGCACTTCTTTCCCTTTCTCAGCCTCAGGGAAACCACGGCGGCACCAGCGACACGGAAGCGGACGTCTAGAAAAAAAACATCACTCTTCCTAGGATCTACTTCGTACTAAAGTACTTCTTGTCGTCCGTTACTCCCACACGAGGCCTTGGGGCGTTTGCGATAATTGCGACTCTCTCAATCTTTTTGCAAAGTCTCGCGATACGAAGTTAACGTTAAAATATCTCTCAACTACTGTTATCTACTACCGGCGTTACAGATCACACCATTTATCATTCGATTACAATTTACAAACACATAAATGCGCGTGCGTGCGCCGCGCAACTCGACAATGTCAAGTATTATATATAGTGAGGTCAAAAAATTACATTATACACATCAATGCAAACACGTACACCATGGTGAACGCGAAGATTTGTCTTTCTTAGAATATTAGTAACGCACCGCTAGTCAGTCAACTAGTTGCAATTTACAAATGTTGCACAATGCACAATATATTTGCGAAGATAATTTAAGATCATTTTCTTTGTGCTTCCACACACACAACATGCATATGCTCGTTATTATCCGATGTATCCGTGATTGTACGAAAAAGAAAAAAAAACAACCAAGCGTCTCTGTTTTCTCTTGTTCGAAATGACTGCGGAATTATTTTACTTTTACGTGCGTATCTCCTTTCGTTGAATTGTTTTGTTTTCCCCATCTCTTTTTTTTACAAGAAGAAAAAAAAACAACCGATAATTTCATATAATTTTGCTGATAATATGAACGAATCACGGATGAACCGTGATACGACGCTCTCCTTGATCTTGTTAATTGATCAAAGAAAAATATTTTTGTTTGCGTAGTTTTTATACGTATTATATCTCGCGCTTCTCACCGTGAAATGTCAATCGATACGATCTGTAACAACAAGTTACCTTACCTTGACTCTGTGTAAGAACAAGATTTTGACCGCAGCAAGCATTGCGAGTCACAGTAATATATCGGGCGAAATAAGAGAAACGACACAACAAATATATACTTCTTCACCCATATACTTGTGTGAGCGCAGTGATAAAATAAAACCGAAACTCTTATCGTTCCAAAGTATCGTGTCGTTATGTTGTACGATGATACCGTCGTGGACCTTTTGTATCGGTTTTTACATTTCTGAGGCGCACAAACGCGACAAGCAAGGATTTTTCCTTTGTGCCGAGCGGTAAATGTACAGAATAGAGACTGAGAGATTGCGTGTATCATGAGTAGAATATACATATATAAATATGTTATAGGATATAGTAGAATTATATTACCGAGAGGTCTGGAGAGCTAAGCAAACTATAGTTTGTATAAAATAAAAAGAAAACGTTTAACACAACAAGCAGATGAATAGCATATCTACTCTGCCTTCCCGAAACAGTAATCTATAAATAGTGCACACATTGTGGTCGATGTAATTCCGCACCCAGAGGCTATCGTTTGCGTTCACGTTTCCTTGTACTTTTTCCAATGTTTTTCGTTATCATATCGTTTTTCTTTCGTCATCGCATATATATATACATATTCGAAAAATTAATATAGTTTTTAACTATAGGTAATACTACTATAATTTTATCTATTTTAATTATATAATTTTCTACAATAGTAATACATTATATTTTCTTACTTGTCTTGACGTAGGTAGATAGGTAAAACGCGCACGCGTGTGCGCGGCGCATATTTCTTTCATGTAAATATTTTTCACAGAACGACTATGTGCGCATCGTTAAATAATTTTCCGTTTATATTTCGGTTTTCCTTATCATATATCACATTTATTGAATAAAAACAATACAAAATAAAATGTAAGAATTAAAAATAAAAACGATAGTTTTTTTTTTGTTTTAAATTGTTTGTTCCTAGTAGTATTTCCAAGTAAGAGATTAAAATTAAGATGTTGAGCAGTTAAATTTTTTTTAAAGATTACATGTGTGACACAATAAGTTATGATAAGGATATTAATTTTCGTATTGGAGTAAATAATCGATAAATATAGTAAGTTTTACGCATTGAAGTCGGTAATCGAAGTACAAGATTTACTAATTTTCTTTTTATAACGCATCGAGTTTTCTCGCTCCCCGACACATTTATTATTTTATATGTTACAAAATACGTCTCAAAATTAATATTTTATTTATCAACAAAATATTAATTTTGTAATTTAATCAAGCGTCGTCAATCAACTTCTGTAAATTTCTTTCTGTAAAATTTTAACATCCGTTTCACGTGAAATGTCATTATTTGGAAAAATCGCTTTATACGAAAATGTCCATCCAATGTGAGATGTACGCGGGACGCGCAGAGTGCTTTGTATAAAAGCTGAACAGAATTTTTATTGTAGAATAAGACACGCGCGAATACAAAGCGTATGAAAAGATCTCTGTACAGTTGCTCGTTTAAACAAATGTTATATATATAAAAAAAAAAAAAAAAAAAAAAAAATCCTGAGTTTCTACACGAAGAAATAAAATCGTGAGGGGTGGGAAAGGGGTTGAGAACGCACAGTGTGTTTTAAATATTTGTATAGCGATGTAAAATGCGCGAATTGCCGGACAACCTTGACACTTAATGAATGAGCTCTGTCAATAAAACACGGACAGAATTATAACTGTTAATTATAGCGTAAGAGAAAGAGAGAAAAAGAGACCTGGAAAATTTGATTAACATTGCAAACTTACTGAACGAACTTCGGCCACTTAGTACATTGTCGGCAATGAGATGAATGCTACGTTTCATTTAAAACAGGCTGTGAGACAAAAGAATCGATGTGACACACGTATATTTTTGTACAGAATCAGAAAAGTCCATTGATATCAACAATTTCTTCGATTGTTGTGCCGGACACGACAGGTAATGTTGTGGTGTGTAAAAGTTTTATTAACGACGGGATTTTACAAAAATTGTTGACACACGCATTTTAATTAATGGCGTTGGTTTTTCTTCATTTCAATTCTGTTTTTCTTTCTTTTGCAAAAAAATTTTTTGATTTTCGTGCGAATTGTTTTATCTTTTTTTGCGCGGTTCAAATAATTTGTACTGTCATTAACGCAAACAGAATTGAAAAATCGGTAATCGCCTGGCGTGTCCTACGGAAAACACTTGTATACTTTACGTTATGAATAGAGATACTTGTGCGATGTTGAATTATTTTATCGCACATAACAACACACACACACTCGTTTGGATACACAAAAGGCAAGTGCCTACGTGTTTTTGAGACACGAGCATCGATTTTCTCGTGCACACAACAAACACACAACAATCTCGGCAGCATCACTTCCCTCAGTGTAACACGAGACAGTCGTGCACAAGCGTATTAGCGTATTAGCGTAAATTCCTCGAGATTATTTTAGTCCGTCGACCGATTCTTGAAACACATTTTTACGTAGCTAGTTTTCTAAGGAACATATTTTGCGATACTTTTAACATGTTACACGTGTATATACCACACCACACACATACACACACAACTGTGAAATTTTTTTCTACACACAGAGTGGATGTTAGAAACGATGTTATTGGAGAAAACGGCTCGCATTTTACAGAAGAAAATATTTTCGTGAATTAAGTTCGTCGTTATTCAAGTAGTTTTTTCCTTTCACACTTAGCGTAAGATTTTTATTTAGCGTTTAGATTATTATTATTATTGTTGAAATTTTCACGGCAAGTAAATACTACACGCATTACATTTTCAATGTGACACTCGAAACCTGTTTTCATAAGGGCCTCTTCTGTAGTTTGCTACTGTAATAGTTTACTACTGTACTCTACTCGCTTGCTGTAATTTATTTGAAAATCCGACTAAAACAGATGTATTATTTTCGGCATGTGCTACATGAAGAAACTTGTATAAAGCGTTTCTGTAATTTTCGACCGAGAGTTAAGTGTGTAACGCGGAGATATACGATAGATGTAGCGATATATTCGAGATATATCACTTTGAGAGAACTTTTATTTGCGGCGAGCTCTCTCTCTCCGGGGGTCATTTCGACGATAAGAAAGCGATTTACTTCTTGTTGCATATATTATCATAGATGTATCTAACAATAAAAATCATTTGAACGTCAAAGAAGCCGTTATCGATTATATTCTTGATGATATTATTTCGCGCTTTCGCGATATCGTCCGATTATCGCATTTCTGATAATCGCTTCGTACGCGATCTCTCGATATCCGATACCGCCCTTGTTGCATCCTTATCTCACCCTCGCCGTTCTTCTCCGTCATATTCGCGAAATTAAAAACTACATCAGAAACTACGTTTGTATCAAAACTTGTTCTTTGTGTGTTACAATTTCAGCTCGAAATTTGAATTTTCTCTTTGCGCGAAAGTTTCTCTCTCGCGTTTCATTTTCGAGTTGCCATTATTTTAATATCAACAGAGAGAAGAAAGATTTTCGGGGAAAAAAACTTGGAAAATAATCTCTCGGGAAGATGAAAGCTTCGGGGAATTCAGGACGGGGTTTATCTCTTCTCCCGTTTCTCCCGTGAGGTAACATTATTTAAAAGGGGTCGATGTCCGTATGAAGCGTATTCATGTATGTAACGGGCGGGAGAGATAGAATGTCAATAAAGAAGCAAACGAGGAGCACACCGAAAGCCGAGAGAGAAGAGCGCATATGAATTTCTGGTTCAGCGTGACAACACGCGGCACTTGAAAAAGCGATCTAACGTCTTGTCGAGCGTATTATTTTCACGCAGTACTTATAAAGTAATATAAGATATATCAATTTATATAATATAACACACAAGAGATTAATTAATTACGAATAAAATCCTCAAACATGTTTAATTTGCGAAAAATACAGTGGATTTATTTATTGTTTTTTATTCGTGTTATTTTTTTCGTACTCGTTTAATTGACAAGCGTGCGCGATGATAAATTCACTAATAGATATTTCATTTCGTTACAGCTTAACAAGCCGGAAAACAACGCGGAAATGCGAACTCGGCAATTGCTCGTCGCGTAAACATACCGAGATGCGTATATATCGATATGTATGTATCGTTGAGCAATACGCGTAGACAGACTGGTTTTTTTTTTTTCCAATGACGATACGAATGAGTCAATCTGAATTTTTTTTTGTTTTTTTTGTTTTTTGACCCAGTGTCTCCACTACGCTGTGCTTCACATGTGAAAAATGAATCATCGTCGCACGATCCTACGAAATGCGAGGCAATACCGCGAATTCAAGAGTGTCTGTGATCTCGTCGTGAATGCTTTGTCGTGAATGTTTTATCAGGCAAGTTGTGCACATATATTACAAAATTAATTATAATATATAAATTGATTACTTTGTCAATTTATGTGTGACATATTGAATTTTTACAACTTTTATATCGTTACCGATTCGCTGAATAAAGAGATAAAAATTGAAAAAAACGTTTCTAACGCGTGCGTTGATAAGTGTGTTGTTGATAAATAACGTGCGTTTGCTGATCTTGAGGAAGGTTGACAAGCGGGAGAAGGAAGGTTAAAACGAGTCTTCGCGATGGTCTGAATAGGAACATCCGTTAAGAAGAGCCTTTAGAGTAATGCAACATTATCCGCCCAGGGACCTTTGAAGTGCAATGTGTTTCGAAAGGTACGATGAGATCAACTTGAACGATTTCATTTGTCGTCATATGTGTATGTATCATCGTAGTTTTATTGGCATGTTTCTCTCGAGGCGTCTCAGACGGACGTTGAGTGGAATTCATTAAAAAGTGTCGGTTCTCACACAACAACGTTTGCATTGTTTTCAAATGTATATGTATTATTTTAACGCAATATTAACTATGCGCTTTTAAATGCTTCTGTTTTTCACATTTTTAATTAATGAAAATACGCGCAAAAGACCGCGAATATTTTTATAATCGATTATTTGCTGTCGCGAATAAAGTTTCGAAAATATATGATAAATCACGTACGTATATATATTAAATGCTTCATGCTCGTGTTTGTTCCACTTAAGAACTTACTGTTTGAATATGAAAAGCAGATGAGTCAGTGTTTCGTCGATCGAAGTACATGTTACAATTTGTCAATTATTCGACAACACTCTTTGTGTCCTGACTCTACGTTCGTCACATATTTATTTTACTTATAAACGAAATTTTAAAGTGCGATAATTCATTACAACAGATTTTTTTAACTGATTAATAATCATTGATTAATAATCAATAACAAAATCTGACAAAATGTGATTCGATCATTTTTTCTCCCTCTTTCGTCGATTCATTTTTGACTTTTTACTCCATTGAAACAGTTATTATGCGAGGTATTTCGGAGCGCAAGGTGCAGAGGGCCCCGGGCCGGCATGTGTCAAATCCCGGCTTCGCTTCGTGCGGGTTCGTGCGTCGTCGACGCGCGTCGGTCCGCTGGCGCGCGCTGTATTTGACGGGCCGTTTCTCAGTGTACGTTGCGACTCCCGCAAGACAGGACGTGTCGAGCGTTTGGCTCTTGCTATATTCGGTTGACTGTAGAGTTCTAGGAACAATCTTTCTTTTTCGCAAAACCGAACCGAAACACTTTACGAGTTCGAGCGACCGCTGTTTTCCGGGATCACACATCCGAGTTCTCGCGTTCGCGAGTGAAAAAATCGCAGATCCCCGTCGTCAGGAGTGTCGTCGTTGCACGTTGCGCGCCGCATTGTGTCACGGCGTACGTACACACGGTGCACGCATACGCACACACCATCGCATACAACGCAACGCCGGGCGCGCGAGAAGGACAGAGACGGTTTGAAGAAGAAGAACAGTGACAGTCGGAGGGCGCGAGGGAGCGACAGAGAGACCAGCGATCGCGGGTGCCGCAGCGGAGAAAGGAAAGGCGGAAGGATTATTCGGACAACATGGCCACCACGATCGACGACCGGCAGGAGTTGTTGGAGCAATTCCAAGCGGTGAGTCTCCTCTCGGATTTTTGTGTCAGAATCCGGCGTTATCTCGTTTCCGGCGCCGAGGATGTGGATTTTTCACATTTTTCCGTCAATTTGCCGCCGACGCCGGCGGCGCGCGGGTTTCCTATCGATCGCCGGTTTACATCAGCATGGAAAACCCACCCTCGTGTGCAGCCGAGCCGCGAGGTCGACGACGCGCCGGGTGTTGCCCGCCCCTGCTGTCAGTCGGCGCCCTCCCGCGATTTCTGTAACCGGAGCCTCTCTGCGCTCGGCAACGTGTGTCCCTGGGACTTTCGCACGAAGAGTCTCGCTCTCGCTCAGCGTCGGTTTCTTTTCCAGGAATCGATCATATGGTTCACCTGCGAGCGATAAAATGTGCGAGAAAATGCTGAAACATTTAGAACAAGAGATTAAATCTATACACGTCAAAAGAGATATATATATATATATATATATATAATATTTATTTTACTTATTAATATTGATGAGATCACAATATATGTACATATATATATATACAGAACACATGAAATTCCACAACAGAATACAACGTTTCTCTTGGCGTTCAAAATATTTCGGGAATTATCTCGAGCCTGTTTCAACAGAGTCTCTTTTTTGGGTAAATTGTTTTTCTTTTTTCTGGATTTAGACACAAAGAACACATTCTTTCCCATTATTATGTGAAGACCCTATTCGGTAGAGTGTCGTATAACGTTTTCTACGGAAAAACCGGTCGGTCGGTCGGTCGTCGACGAGCGCTTGTAATCGCAATGATCAGAAAACTTTGGGGTGATATCTGGATTTAGTTTCGGGTAGTTCTTTTTTTTTTTTTTTTTTCAACGAAATGTACATCCGAGCACGTGTACGTGCCGTACAATGTACGTACGTTGTAAGCAGCGGTGCGTTTAAGTACGCTCGTTATACGCCACACGGTACTCGTTATATCGCACCTTGTGTTTATGCCGCATTTGCCGTCTACCGCTGCTGTGATCATTTAGTTCGGCGCGTATAGAATTGACGAGTTGTGTTTCGTTACGTGGACACGCTCTTCATTTTAGTTGATAAATTATCGGCTATTGAACTGCAAATGAGATCACGTTTAATTGTTCCACATATGACGATATTCAAAATCGCGAAGTTGTTTACACAATTTTGCGCAGATTTTTGTCGCGAAGGAAAGTTCGATCGATGCGTCCACTCGTCGCACATTTCTGTGGACCAAAACGTTCAAATTCACAGATAAAATATTCTTAAACATTGATTCGCGATACGGTCGCGTGATCGTTCAATAATATTGTTCTTCGGGTGTTATTAACAACTGTAAACACAGGCGGTGATAAAAAAAAAAAAAAGAGAGAGCAACGATGCTTATCGCAGTTGAGATAATAAAATCGAATATAATGATTAACTATTCAAACAATTGACAATAATAATTATCAACAACTTTGATAAGGAAATTTAAAAAGGGAACTTTATTACTTAAAAAATGTACAAGTTGCTCGAGTATTTTTTTGTATACGCATAATAATATAATAATATATATTCTTATTAATATATATTAATATATTAATATATATTAATTTTTTAATATATTCTTATTAACTCATCTTAATTAATGTAAATGGTAAGAAACGCATGGATGTGTTGTATATTAAAACGTTGTTTTTAAAAAACATTGATTCAATCGCAACAACTTTTATGCCGAAAGTGACACACGATTGCTTTGATTACTTTTTATACGGCACGTAGTAGACGACAAGCTACAGGTTCATTTGCCACGACTTTTGGACGCGCAGTCAACCTCATTACCGCGCGATTGCACTCTGTGCTCTCCGCGACAAGCCCGTTTTCACGGTTGGCCGACTACGAGCGCGACGCAACACGGCTTGTTTCCGACGTTGTTTTTTTCTCGCGCCTCCGTGACTTCGCTACTATCTCGAAAAGCGACCTGCCTCTCGATACAGCCAGTTAACCTTTTGCGGTCCGATCAAATATCAGGAAACGCGAGCAGATATTACATATTCCACGTCCTTTTTTTTTTTTTTTTTCATTTACGCGTGTCTATTTCGCGCGACGTTTAAGAACCAGTTTTTCCGCTCCTTATAGTATCTTTATGATCTTTGTAGCTCTTATAAACGGATAAGAGAGAATAAAATATAGATTTTGCGTGAGTCATCGGTGAAATAAAATATTTTTTCGTGCGACTAACCGACTTCGAGAGGATCGATATATTTTTTTAAACACACATGCACTCGCGTGACCGGAGTGCATTGACGACTGCGTTTTTTTAGGTCATCGTGCAACAGAGTCGTGCAAATTTTGCACGATTTTTTAATGGCTTTTTTTAAGATAGCGTGACACTAACCGGTACCGGTGTATCAGATTCCAACGTGACCTCCTGCAGCAGGCAAGTTTGCAGCGAACACGAAACATTTAACGAGGTTTTATCGGGGAGGAAGAGAGAGAAGTGCACTCTCTCGCGTTTACACATATATATATATATATGTCTATGCACAATCTAGTTAAATTTAATTAACGCGAACTATTTTCATTTAATTCATTCATAGTTGCGAGATTAGGAAAAACACGTTTTTCGCGACTTATTAAATCAAGCTTAATTGAAAATAGAAACAATCTATTATCTGTTAAATTAAATTTTTCCTAACAGCGGTTTAATTCAAGCGTCAAACTCGCGGTAAAGAGTCGATAAAAATATTCGTAGGATAATTGATTGCGTGTGGTTGAAATTCGTCGCTTCCGGTTGTATAAAATTCTCGTTATAGATATTCGATGCGGGTAAACACGTTTCTCTTTTATAGACTCCGCTCTCTGGCGTTCGCGACGATCTCTATTTTTTACGTACACTCAGAACGATCGGAAATATTTTCCCAGAATGTTTTTTCTCGTTTGCATTTTTTATTTGCAAATAATATGAAAAATATCGGTTTCCAACGTTTGACGAAAACCGTTTTTGGAGTTTTTGACGAAATCGTCGTGATTTTTAAAACATATTCAAAAAACAATTCGACAAATTTGAATTTCGACTTGAATAAATCATTTATAACATTGTCGATAATTAATTGTCAAAATGATTGAAATATAAATTTGGTTTTAGATAAAGTATTAACGTACTCGTCGCGATAACGAAATTTTATTGACAAAAGGTCAATATTGCGATACTACAACTTATAGTCGTCTTGTTTGTTGTTTGTGTGCGCGCGAAACTCGGACGTATTAATAATAAAGGCGAGAGCGAAAGACGAGGAAATAATGACCTTGCGCCTAGTACGAGCGAGATGGCGAAATTGTTCCCTTCCGCTGGTGTTGCATTGTCGAGAAAGTCTTCAATTATCTTATTGATCGCGTTACCGGTGCGAGAGGAGACGCACAACCCCTTCCTTAACATCCTGCGTGGCGAAAGTGCATGCGAACGGTGCGCCTAAGGGTTACACTCCGTGAGGGCCACCACCCCTCTGTGCTGAATCATCACAGACACGTTGCACTTTAAAGCTCTGATAAAACGCCACGCGCTATTCGCGGAGTGAGATAAGTTTATTTTTCACACACAGGAAACTTCGACAAGAAAAACTCGTAAATATTATTTTTATTGCCTTCAGCGCAATTGTTGTTCGCCGTGTCCGTTTGTTATCGTCTCTCATTATATTTTAGATTTATTTCCGACGCAAGAGTTCTCTTTTGAAGAAGAAAATATTTATTTTATTTATATTCTCAGAAAGAAAACAATAATATCGAAATTAAATATAAGATTGTGATTTACCGTATTTGTTATAAATATTTTACCTCTGTGTCATTTGTCAATGATTGTTCTTGAAGAATAAAATCCTGCTGCAATTTTACGATAAGGTACAATGGTCGTGACTGGACAATCGTATCCTTTGTACGACTTCGGAACGTCACAGAGCGAGAGTAATTAGACTGGCGCGCGCGAAGTTTCTCTTCTTTTAAGATTTTATTTTTTGCTTGAAACCCACTTGGCTGGAAAGACAAAAGTGTTAAAGAACAGTTCCGCCGAAGCGTATCGGCACTTTTCCAAGGGATTACCACCCTCTCTCGGAACATCGCTCTTGACGCGATGACTCTCAACCCTTACGCATTCGAGCGTGCCTAATCTACGTTGACATAAGCAAGATTGCGAGAGATGCATATTCACATATTATATGAGACAACGGATTGCACGCGTGCGTGTAAAAAGTATTAAAAAGTAATAAAAAAAAACGTTGGTTTTACGGTGCGAGCCGTATAACAGTTGCAAACATATTTATTTTGCTCTTAATTAACGATATGTAAATTCAAAGCGTTGTTACAATTCCACTGTTACGGCGAAAAGTTATGATATGAAAACAAACACGCGAAAATAACAGGAAAAAAAATATTAGAGTTATATTACGTCGATGTTATGGTTTTAAGTTTTCTGCTATTAAATTTCTCGATAACACATTTTTACGGTTTCAAATAAAATTTTCAACAAACTCTTGTAAAGTTTTTAATGAAAAAGATTAATAAAACGGAGATGTTTCATTGTGTGCAGATTTTAATAAATATTGTGCAAAAATTACAATTTAGACAGTTGCTCTCCGCAACGGAGTCGACGTTTTCGCGATTAAATTTTCCGTTAAAATGTAAAATATTTCTTCGGGAGGCATTTTCGCGTGCTGACCCAGTAAAACCCCTGGACATACTTCGTGTGTTATTTTAGTTTTTTTTTTTTGCAGATTGTTGAAAAGTAGCGCGATAACACGCAAATGAAAGGGACAGACGTGGAATAACCGGAAATGTGTGTGCGCGAAATCGAGCTCTCTCGGGGCTCGTGTTTCGCTCGTATTTCCTATCCGACATTCGATTCTGGAATTTCGCGCTTTACTTGTCAGCGCAGTCAGTTTACCGTGTCGACGAATTTTTTTTCTTTTTTTTTTTTTTCGTGCCGCACCATTGAGCGCCGACGTTAATAACTGCTCGGAAAGAATCAACGGTAGAAGAACAACGTCGTCGAAATTAAATCGATTTGTATTTATTCCTTTCGCTTTGATTCTTGTTGTTCTCATAATCATTTTTATTATTTGAAATTTGCATCAGAATGAAATCCAGTTCGAGTCGAATATATACGCGTACATATTCAAATTGTGCGATGTAATGTGTGTGTGTGTGTGTGGGGAGGGGCTACTGTGTGTGACTTTTCGGGAGAATGTTATTTACGCGTCATATGTATCCAAGGACTTATGCGTACGCAGGCAAACCCGATTACTCCAGAATAAATACTGGAGCACGTGCACGCCACCACCCGAGGCGCGCCGTGTCGTTGCGTTGGCACGTGCCGTTCTTTTCTTATCCGGAAACCGCGCGCCGTTGGTCTTTATAAAAAAAAAAAAAACAAAAAAACCAGCGGGAGACCAACTGCTGTGAATTGGCGCTCTCACTCGCAACTACAAAGAGAGAACAATATTTACGCAGATGGAGCACGAACTTGTAACTTTTCGTCGAAATTCCCGTTCTCCAGCTTGAGCGACACAAAACTTGTTAATAGATTTCTATTAAAATAATAAGATATTCCGGGGGTGCTTTTCATTCGAAATTTTCTTCGTCAAGACTTAATCGAGTTCCTCTTTCTCGCGCGACGAAAAATTCAAATTCAAATTTACATCGACTGCGATGACAAGAATTACGGAGTTGTGTTTGATAATCAATTCTGAATTTTCCGTCAACACCTTGAGCTCGAGTTAATTAAAGCGGCAATTAAAAATAACAATCCCACCGCTTGTCCCGACGGTTGTGCATAAACCGTATACGGAGGCGGTTGCAGACTGTTAACATGTATCTACGTTTCATGCGCCGGAGATTCTTCGAGATATCGCGAGAGAACGAGAAAAAAAAGCGTGTTGTAGTGAGCAATAAGTATTTCATAGTTTCGCGAGCATGAAATTAATGCAAGAAGAAGAAGAAGAATTACGTGCCGACATTCGCGCGTGAAATATTATACAAGCTGTCGAATTAAGTTAAAATTGCACGGTGTGGAGCAAGAGACAGTGGCGGGAATGAACATTGGGAACGGTACTCGCGTCTCTTTTAATAACGGTTACCGGATTTTCATATCTGTTTCGAAACGTAGCCATCTCTAATCTTGTTCTTTTTTTTCGTGGGAAAGTAAAAAGTCAATTAAAAAAGAAAGAAATTTCTGTTCCATTAACGGTGCTAGGAATATTTTAACACTACAGAACCCAACAGAGAACAGTTACATGTGCACCTAGTTCTATCAAATATTCGTCAATTTGACGGATATTTAAAGAGCATTTTTATTCGTTATTATATTTTAACTCTTTTAATATTTAAATGATTAACAAAAGCTCTTTTAATATTTTTTTTTGGTTAAAATAAAACTTTCACATTTAATTTTAAATGATTTATTGAATTCAGTATTTATTCTATTTCAGTATTTGTTCTAAAATAAGTGAAAAGGAAAATTTTTTAATTTTATATAAATGCATAAAAAAATATTATTTAATTTTGACAGTAATTTTAATTTCAATTAATAATCAAAATGTTTTATTTTAACCCAGAACGTTTTTTGCAAGTAGATTGTATTTCTGAAATTCCGTCATTTTAACGGACTCGTTCCTAGTATTAAAGAGGAAAACCACACAGAGTTACTTAAACGCACATCGAATACGTAGTAAATAAGCGTGTTCTTTATATGCATGTAATTTTCATGTCCGACAAACGTCGCGATGGAAATTGGTGATAGCAGCGCGCGTGCTTCGGTATATCGGAACGTCATTGGCGTTTACCTCGATAAAAACAAGTGCAAGGAGAGATAACGCGTTAATTCGTTTACGATCGCGAAATTAGTGCATTATTGCACGTGATGTTTACGTATGCACGTTCTAGATCCACATTCTCCGAATTTCCTGTGCGTCAGAAGCCGCGTGCAAACAGGCGCGGCGCGCGACTGCTTTGAGGCTGTCTCTTATCATTTTATAAGGCTTGACAATACCTTCCAATTGTTGCTCAACCGACGATTGCCACAACGCGATCTGCAATGTGCTCCGGATTGTTGTGCAATCGCACGCCGTTAGAATAGTAAATGGATCGACTGCTCTCTGAAAAGTAAAGATCGTTGCGCAATGCCGCAATGCTAGGTCGGCATATTGTGCCCGCATCGCGCCCGTATATTTTCGCGATCCCAGTGGCTCTCAATCGTCAGATACGTGTGACAATGATCTATTTTTTTGCGCGCGTTTCAATCCCGTAAAGAAAGATTCGTAATTGCGAGCGATAGAAGAGTTTTTTTTTCGCGAGAAAAGTATACGACGTTACAAATTCGGCGGTGAATCACTCCTATCGTTTACCACACCTTGATCGTAAAAGAAGGAGGACAAACGAGGCGATCGGTTACCATGAGATAAACATATATACGCGGGGACACAGCTACTACACAGTGGCTGGAGCTATTGTCGCGCGACATACTTTTAAAAACCGCGGTTCGTGTATTGAGAAATTGAATATCGAAGACGAGATCTCTCTATAAACAAAAATATATATTTTTTTTGTTAACGATTCTTTAAAATAATTTTAAATTAATTTTGTATTTTATGAAATTCAACAAAGATCGAAGTTTGCATAAATTGAAGAGAACAACAATATGGATTACGAAAATAATAAAAATTTTCGTCCCGCATTTTTCAATTTTTTTTTCTTTGATTCGATAACCGAGTTTTCTACGTTATTTGATAAATTTTCCTGCATAACGGTGTGTTTCTGTCGCAAATATGGCGCGTATGCAAATGCATATAATGTTTTCCTTGTTCGGGTGGAGCTTGCGATCCGCGAGGAATTCCGCTTGTATATAAGGTTTGACTAACGAGAACGCCATGAATGCGGCCGTTTATGACGGGAAAACTTATCGCTCGAAAAACCTCTCTCTTGCCAATGAGAGAAAATTAATCTCTGAATTCTCTGTCTGGCGCCTGCCGCTTATGCGGCCGGTCATTTTTATTGCATGCGCCGCGCGGCTCGAGTTCAAATGCGAAGTCCTTCAATAAAGTGAGCGTGCGGACTCGCACACAAGTGTCACTTCGAACTCGAGATTCAAGTACTCGTCCTAATTACAAGTTGTACGTGTACACGTGTAAATATTGTCCGAAGTAGGCTGAAAAATAATACTTTCAGCGTCTCTATCTTTACAAGCAAAATATGAAAAAAAAAAAAAAAAAAAAAAAACAACTCTTAAGTGAATAACGTGCGCGCTTTTAAACAACCGGGAGTTACAATTTATCTGTAAATAATAAAAAAGAAATTACGGTTATGAAATTTGTAAAAGAGACAAATGCGAAGATGCAATTTTTTTACATCGATTGCCGAAATAAAAATTTGTACGCGCGCGATGCTCAACAAAAAACGCTCATCAAAGTTGCGCGACGCGCCTAATCAGAGCAAAGTAATTTGATTTCGAGCGTGCGGACTCGCTCGGCAGCTGGTCGTATCTCGCGTCCTTTCGTAATTAACCGTGCAAATACTGTTTAGTCGGGCGACAATTATGTCTACGTACACGGTGAATGCTTTTGCTGCCATTGTTTCGTCTTTAACGTCGGCGTTAAGCGGTACATAGCAGCTGTTTGCTTGCGCGACGTCGTTTCAAGGTGTAACGCGGAGGGCAAGGTGAAACATCTCACCGCGCGGTCTCCGTTTTCTTCGGAAAACGTTTATAGCAATTCCGAAGAAGAAATGAAAATGTCAAAAACGTGGCCGATTTCTTTCTCAGCTGCGGACGCAAACAATATACATACGTCTTCGGAACTAATTCTCACGTGTACAAGAAACATTGTACACGTACGTGTGTTTAGTCTGCGGCGCGCGTATGCTACACGCGTCCTTTGTCGGGTTCGGTTCCCACGCTTAGCTCTCCTTAATTGCGCCCTGTAGTTATAATTAATCCTTTCTCGAGCGTAGTACGGGCAAGAGATTCCGCGGTTGAAACAAGATGAAGTGCGATGAAACGAGTCGTTTTTATCCGCAGATACGCGCACGGAGTTCTCTTTCTCTCTCGAGAAAACTGGTTTAGATCTCGTTTTAGGAATCGCGAGACGTAAAACCGTAATCTTAGAAAGAAATTTATGAAACAATTTTTTATTTATTACGGAATTATTTTTCTTCGAGAATTGCAGAACATTTTTCTACGCGAATACAAATTTTAAATGCAACGCCCGTTATTGTCCACTGGTACACCTGGAACATCGCTGTCCTTTTCGCGCAGCGGAGAATATCTCTTATGAGAATGCACGAGACACGCGGCGGAAGATATACCGCTCGAGTGGGCCGTCCGGGCAGCAGTCTCGTCCTACGAGATTTGCAAGACAGACTCCGAATTTATCGCCGTTGGGAAAGAATATTGTCCCGACGGTCTCTCCGCAAGAGAGAAAATAAATTGAAGTAACGTGTAAATTGCAACTACGCAATTGAAAATTGCAATCGCATACAAGTTAGTTTTTTTTAAATAAAATTTTAGTTTTTTACATATTTTCACAATTTTTTGCGTGCACAGTGGAAACTTAAAGAGTATGTCATTAAGTAATCGTGAACAGTTCGTTTTCTCTCTCTCTCTCTCTCTTTCTTATTCCCTTTGCGTGACGCTTTAATGGAGGCTGGGTAAATATATGTTCAGTGTGATTATCCCTTATGGATAAATGAGGTATCACGAATTGATGAGTCAGGCGGCGGATATATCTTCTTACGGTACTTAGATGGCGGCTAATAAGTTTGCTCGAGTTACCGATTTGGTCGTGCAACAGTGTCAAGTATTGCTATATTTCAATCTGCCAAGTCGCGGCTTTGCGTTTCGCTCGCTTTGCTCCTTCGTCGTCATCGTCATTGAAACTCAATCATCATTGTTTCGCGTGAAGCGAATGACGCGCGCAAAGTGGAGCGAAAGCAACGTTTTTTTCTGCGATTGTTCGCAATGTAAATATATCGCCTCGTATGTGTATGCGTGTGTGCGCACGACACTTTAAATGTAAAGATATCTTATTATCTCGTTTCTTTTTTTTTTTTTTTTTGTTTGTTTGCAAAACAATGCTGCGAATTTTATAAATATACATGTATCCTCGCGAGCGGGGGAAAAAAAAAATGAGAACTCGCGAAAGGAGGAGAAGCAACGGTGAAATGGAAAATAATAAAATAAATTCCCATGTCACTTTTCCAACTGCCGCGCGCGCGTACGCGCAGGTCTCGCGCAGGTGATCCCGTTAATTTAATACGCGACGGTATGCTAATTGTCCATCGCGCCGCTTGATTTTTAATTAATAACGCGCCGTGTGTGTATTAGACAATGAAACGTAATTCCCCGGTCTACGGGAGAGATTAGATTGAGAGGGAGAGAAACTTAATGGGGCAGGCCCTCTCTCTGATTACCGACCTGGGAATTTATTCGCTCGCATCCGTTCGTCGTTACATACATTACTGCGTTCGTTGTTGTCATTGTCGTTGAAACTATTGCCGGTTTTGTCGTTTCCTCACGGCCAATTATCAACGCAGAAGTGGAAGTCGCGGTCTAACCGCGAATACTTTAAATTCCGCGTGGAAGAACAGTGAAGCTACTGTCGGAGCGTTCCACGCTCTGCGCAGAGGCCGGTTTGCAGAAAGAAAGAAAAAAAAAGAGTTGCACGCACGACGACGGCACGAAATATTAAATTCCACGTCGTCGTCGTCGTCGGACGACAGCTCGGATGTTGCTGGCTGATAACTCGCGAAATTTCGATTCGCTGCTAACATCAAGCGCACGCGCGCGCGCGCGACATTAATACCAATGAAGTACAAGACACGCATGCTCGACGTGTTTATGTACTTATTGTTAGATATTTCGCGCAAACAGTGTGTGTTGAGTAGATTCACGGCGTCGGCAAATCGTTTATTGTTTGGAAAGAGCAGTGGATTATAATGTTAAGCGTGAAAATATTAAAATATTTGCACAGAGCATTATTTATTATAAATATTCATTTATTATGTTTATATATTTTGCTATTTTTATCAAAATTAAAATAATTATATATTTTTTTAATTGATTTTTTTTAAATTACAGAAGTTTGACAATGTATAAAAAACAATACGAATAGTAAATATTTATTATAAATATTTACTTTTAATATACATAGCGGTATGATATATTCGTTTTTATCAGAGTTTTTTTTTATTAAATTGACTATAACATAATATATACATTATAGTGCTTACATATTTTTTTTATAGAAGTGCATTTATCTGATCCGCGCCCACTTTATTTAATCGATCGATCTTTGGATCGCCCAAAATGCGATAACTCTCGTTATCTCTCTTGCCTCAGGAACGGGGAGCAAATCGACGCCATATATGGTACGCGAGATCTCCGAAGGAGATTTCGTCGACATGAATAAAACATTTTGTGAATTGCTCAGCTTTAAATATTTATGATAATAACGCCGTCAACTGTGATGTCCAGTAATGACTGTTCGGGAAGTCGCGACTGTGATACAGCGTCGGAAACAGTTAAGATAGATACGATTACGGGAAAAAAAAAAAAAAAAAAAAAAGAAACACTCTCGGTCCGTCGATGCCCGTCCGAGTGCGAGTTGTGAGTCAACCTCCTCGGTCAGTAGAACTCGCGAGCGAGTTTGATTTGACGTCATCGGTGTCATTACATTTGGAGTCGATGATTCATTTGACGCGAGTCTCAAATGTTTTCACTTCCGCGACTTTCGCGCACAACTTCGTGCATTTTAAACATTATACTTTTCCGATTCACTTCTTCCGTTTTCTCCTCCGTTACGCAATTACGGTGTCGTGTCGTGTGCGAACATGACCGAAATCGTTTTGTTGACATGCTTTTTGACTTCACGAAACAAAATCCAAGAGAGCGATTTTTGCTTCTTCCTGCGTTTGCTCTGCGCTTCGCCGATTGTTCTTTTTTCTTTTTTTTTTTTTTAACGAAGACCGGAAATTGTTATTGGACTGAAATCTGTTCGATATGCTTTATGCAACTGCACGAGACAAAGTTAAAGAGCAATTCTTGATTTTTGTTTGCGATTTTTTTTCTGTAAAAGATCTCTCTCGGAGATTGTCATTGGAACACCTCACCCGCTTGTATCTCGACAAAGGTACCGACGGGCTCGACGGGCGGTAAATCGCTCTTGGAGCAAAGCTCTCGGCAATAGCGTGAAACATTGTTTTGTTTCGGTAAAACAATTACACATCTCTCTGTATCTTCTTTCTCTTCGTCGCTGTGTGCGTGATTAAGCGCGGCGTTGGCGGCGGCGGTTAATTAAATATAGAACGGTTCATTATCGGAAAAGTGATTAAATATTCTCGCGTTTATGAGCGCGGATGAATAACGCACCGAGAAGAAAATTGCTACATCAGAACCTTTGTCCGTGATTTATCGTGAGTCATGGTGTACGCGAATTATTGCGCTTCGAGAGAGACGCACGCACACACACACACACACACACATGGGCGATTGCATGTAACAAAACTCGCGAGAGAAAATCGGTGACATTCGAACGTGTGATCTTGAGTCACGATCGGAGGAGAGAGATCACAGGTCATCGTTTACGTATTCCAGAAAATGGAATTACGCGAAACGACGAGATAAATGTTCGCACAATGTAATATTTTCTAAGTTTTGGTAAAAAGAATAATCGAACAAATAATGATTGATAGTCGCTTCGACGAGCACTTTAAGTAAGAGTTACTTTCAACGTCTAATCCGAACGTTCATCGCACCTGCACTTAACCGTTAACCTTCGCAATGTTTCGCGAGAGTGTATGTACTGTACACTCGGTGTGCAGAATCTGGATTTTTGCAACTGACACAACCGGGAGGCAATTGCCGGGAGAAAAGAGATTGTGGACGCTTGCGTCGATCGATCCGACGATTTGCCGCGTGCGATTGGAGCAATTTAATCACTCCGTGATTAATTCCGATATCGATTAGGTTTAGATCTCTCTTTTGCGCTCTCGTTTATACGCGAATCGAATCAAGCGGCGCGTGTAACACGAGCGCCGAGCAAGACGCGCCGCGGACGAGATCGCGTAACCAGAGAAGCGTTCGATAGTTATCGACTTGTGTGATAATGACAGGTGCATCGGTAAAGGCTGCGGTCTCTACGTTGACATCAAGAGTACATACAGTCGACCGCAGTGCCGTCGCGATGTGCCTGGCAATCCTCATTTTTTTTTTTCCAGCGCGTTTCTCGCTGCGGTTGGCGCTTCGGCGCCGTCGCAGCTTGACTTGCGATATCAGTCCCGCGTCCCTGTATCTGGTTTCCGTCTCGAAGCAAGATTTCGTTACGAAAGAATGTACAAGTAAACGGAAGTAAAACGCCCGCTCGGCGTCGATTTTCATCCCGCCGAGAGATTTGAAATTTATCTGCATGATAAATTTATAAGTTTAGAAAGGGACTTTTTAACCGCAGCTTGTTTTATTTATAGAAATATTAATTTATTCTAATTAAAAAAAACATTGTTATTTTAAAATATTAAAAAAAACTTTCATTTAAAAAAACTTGGTTCTGTGAAGCAACGGAATTTTTGTCGTACGTTTATGTTTTAAATTGCAAGTAGGTGATGTGGGAACGCGAGATGATTCCCCTTCCGATAATAGTTTAGAAAATTATAATTGGATCTCTTGAATTTTTGCTTTAACCGTACATTTCATCTTCTCGATGGAGGATTTAATCTGATGCCGATCTGATGCGCTAATTTTATATTATTTTTGCTCCAATCGATTTAGATATCGCATATGGCGGATTTATCTAATCTAATTTGTCACACATTCGTCTAATCATACTTTTAATTGACACTGGTCGTGATTATACACGGAAGTCTAAATATTCAACGAGACAGAGAACAATGGGGTCTAAGTAAAACCCCGCGGCACAAGATTTTATGAGAATTCTGCCGACGAGTTCTTCCCGCCGTAAAAAATATATCGCATCGTTTATCCTTCCTAATAACTAACGGTAATTGAGCTTAGGCGTGCGATTAAGCGTTATAAAATCTCACTATGTTTTCATTCATTCCGTTTAAGGCGGACAAATAACTTTCTATTTAACAACAATGCAACGTCGGAGTTTTTTTTATTAACTCGACTTAAGCGGAGCACTTACGACGTTTGTCGTTAAATTATTGTTTATGCACTTTCACCTTCACGTTTTCTCACTCATTTCATTTGCAGGAATATAATTGCAGAAATGTAACCGCCGCGTTAAACAATGCAAAATACGCGTTTCCGCTTTTCTTTTCTTTTTTTTTTTTTTTTTTTTTTTTTTGCGAAAAACAATATTTGGTTGACAGGGGTCGAGACTCGCTCGCTTCTTATCGCTTGCTATATCCGGCTGTTGTTGTATCGCAAGATCTTTCCGGCGACGACGTGAGTAGCGTTTTCTTTTCTTCGGCATGTATTCCCTTTTTTTTC
>NW_018020625.1:754761-801258 GCF_002006095.1 Pseudomyrmex gracilis | reverse complement strand
AATTGCAGAAATGTAACCGCCGCGTTAAACAATGCTCAACACTACTTTGTTTTTTTTTTTTTTTTTTTTTTTTTTTTTTTTTTTTTTTGCAAACAACAATAATTTGTACATACAGCTCGAGTCTCTCTCGAGTTTTATTGCTTGCTATATCCGGCTGTTGTTGTATCGCAAGATCTTTCCGGCGACGACGTGAGTAGCGTTTTCTTTTCTTCGGCATGTATTCCCTTTTTTTTCTTCTCTCAATTGCGATACTCTTAATCGGAATGTTCGTGCGCGGCAACAAGAAGCAAGAAGAAGTAAAAAAAAGAACCGCGGTCCTACGCATCGCGCGTGAATCCGGTTACACGATACGTTAATCGAGATCGCGCGCTCTTTAAAAAAAAAAGTTTCGCACGTGAATACGCTTGTTGCGCAAGTTTTTGCCACGCGTGTGTGGGAGCAAAACTCTGTTGCGTTACGAGCAAATCAATGCGAAGGACAGAACTGTGTCGAAAGTGTGTCTTTCGCGACGCGTTTCCCAACCGTTCAATTGTCGTCACTTGAGCTAACACCGAACTGTTGTTTGGTTCTTTTTTTTGTTTTACTATTACCGGACCAGATGAGATGTCCCGTCTAGAGCGGATGAGACTTTCAACGACGCGAAGCGGCCTGGGGGTAATTTATTCGTTCGACGACACGTCGCGACCCTGCCGCGCGCGTCTTAATTACATGCAACGGATTTAAATTGCGGAACCTCGAAGAAAGGACGACCTGTCCCAGAAACGGCGTGCAATTACCCGCCAGACGGATTATTATTGTATACGGATGATAACAGAGTTTCCGTTAAGATTCGTTTCGAGGAATCTGCGCGAATCGGACATTTAATCTCTGTTTGTTTGTCATCAAGTAGTTTATATCAAATAGATTATAAAATATTTTGATATTTTTCAGAATATGTTTTTATTTTTTTATTTTTTTTTTTAAGTATAGAAAATTATTTTCCTCACGCTTTTTAAATAGTATCTACATTTTTTTTTTGATCTCCCTTCAATTTTGATCTGTGATCATCACGATCGATGTTCAATGCGGTAGCTGCTTTGTTTCAGAATGTATTTGTCGATATTTTTTCCTCATGCTTGATACCTCGATCTCGCGACGTTAATTTACATACAATTATATTCGCGGAGGACACGCATGTGTGACACATTGACAATTTATTGTGTGCCATAATAGTGTACACACATCGTCGAATGTGAACGGGAGGGAACAGGGCAGTGATCGTAAATTTGCGACGAGAGGTCGTCGAGCGTGGGTAGTCATCGGAAATCGCTCGGGAACGATGATGCTATCGAAAAAGTTATTGCGATCAAGGTCAATGTCACGAACTTGCGCACAGCTTGGGCACAGAGTCCGTCACTTCAATGTCAGGTATCGCGAGAGAGAAAGAGAAGCGTGTAATTATATATGCAAGATTTATGTATTTTGACACTAAAAGACTGACACTTATATGTTATGAAAATTATGAATTGTTAAATACTGACAGAACTGACCAAAGATTGACGTTTATTTTAATTTTACAGTTTGTATTTTTTGCGTTATATTTTTTTGAAGAAACAATTGTCATTGTTGGAAAATGTTGTAATTGTTTACGATAAGAAAACTAATTGTTAACCTTGAAGAATGTATAAAATTTATAATGACATCTAATCGTGCGTTATCACACACCTCATGTGCAAGATAACACTTGTACAGCTTACGAATAGTATAGTATGCACGACGATAGCGTTTTCACTGACCATATGATGTATCATTTAAAAAACATCTGCTGATTAACAGATATCGCGTCTTGTCATGTAGGTATTTCTACTATGACTAACCGAAGTGATTTGGAATTCCGTCAACGATATTCACGCATGTAAATCCTATGAGGTGTGTCTATAGAAGAACTCACACCACTCATACCTCAAGTGTCACTCTCTCTCTCTCTCTCTCTTTAGCCTTGTAAATGAAGTAATAATACGATGATTTTACAAAACCTTACTTGTTATTATATACGTGCATTATTCAAGTTTAATACCAAAACCTTTTTCTTAGATAAAAATTAGTTGTTTATATTTTATCATATTTTTCATATTTTCCCCGTTTAATTTTGTTTACTGTGGAATAAATTTGTACTTATTTTCATTTTTGTTTTTTTAAAGATACCAGTAGAAATAATTAAAAATTTCGAATTCAAAGCTCGTGAATAAAACAATTCTTATAATTTTGTCTTAGATCTGTATTTTGTGCTCGTTGAAATTAATTAAACATAATACTACAAAGTTGAATAGATTTTGCAAGAAGAAACCTTGAGAGATTTCAATCTTGCCGTCCGTCGATTTGTCTCGTACACGATGTAAAGTAACGTCCCTATCGAATCCAATGTACACACGTAGGAGGAATCTTAAAGATGATATGGCCGATGCGCGATTGCCTTGGGAAGCGAGGAAATTGAATAGTCGATTGTAATCGCGGCTTGCATTTACTCGTCACGGTCGTTCGGCGCACATTTTTAGACACATTTGCGGTGAGAACTGCACACGCGCATTTATCGGTTTTTGTCGTATCTAATTATCGCTTTACGGGGACAGCAGCATTGTTTTCTACAACAAGATGCCGCCGTCTTTGCTTCTCACGAAAAATCGATTAATTAAGCAGTTAGTAACTGCATAAAATTATCGATAAAACTTAAGTTTGATTCGCTAATAAATATATGGAATAAAGGACAATTACGAGTATCGAGACAAACGAAGGATACAAAGCAGATAAAGAGATAGATTTGTAATTTTAATTAAATTATATCTCCAAAACAAAGGTAAAAAACAATAATTCTAATACTTTTACACGAATCTTTGATCTTTCAAAGTATTTTATTATTAAAAAAATTATTAAAAATTAAACCGACTAATAATAAATTAATTGTATCTTGTGTACTATCTGCGTATTGAAAAGAACTTAAAAAACAGTTTGTTTGTTGGCTTGTTGTAACTGAATTCAGTAGAGATTTATTCACACGCTAACATATCCGCGGTCGGCCTTTCACATCCAGATGTATCTTTGTTCAAATTTAATTCACTGTGGAGCTTTAACTTTCATTTACTTTTGTTAAATTAATTGTAACTTCGAGAAAAACGCTGTTTGTCTCTCGCTTTTATTACGTCCCAATAAATTTCTTATCACTTATCTCGTTCAAAAAAAAGAGCTGCGCGCGGTAAAGCATCCGTGCGTCGCGTCGTCCGGATAACGCGTCGCTCATTACGACACATTAAGGCCAGTGTTATAGCAACTCGGTTTACTCGGGGTTTGTCGCGTAATGAACGTGGGCATTGGTCCTAATCTCGTGATTAGTCTATCAACGCTACGCAGGTCACTATACACACATATATATATATATATATATATGTTGTATATACATTATACGTATATATGACGTATATACACTCGATGTGTATATAAATACCACCAAAGAATGGTAAATCGACACCAATGACCGACCGAATCTCGCTCGCCGGTTTTCTCCCTTTTTCTTCGCCACGCGCGTAATCCAATCGTGATTTCCGCGGAAGGATGCGGGACGCGGGGACACATAGTGCGCTGTGTGCAACGCGATGCCGGGCGAAACCAGTTCTCAGGATAAAAGCGAGGGAGAGAGAGAAGTCTGACCCCGGAGCGCACACTCCGGTGTGTGCTCTCGGTTTCTACAGGGTGTCCCGTAATCCGCCGATCGAACAATGCGAGAACTCGGGAAAAAAAAAAAAAAAAAAAATCCGCCGAGCGCGAAGGCTTCATCAATGAAATTGTGTTACACGGGACGGGACCGTGCGGGAATCTGAATATGAACAGCTAATACGGAACTAATCTAAAGACGCGTTTGATCGGACGAAGAAAATTGTTTTTGTATGAGATCGACTCTCCGGTGAACGGCTCTCGATGGAGCGGAATGAGTGTTATTGCGTTGATACTTTCAAATGCAAATTTACTTGACGATGCTCGCATTTCAAACAGAAACAAAAATATCGCAGAGAATTATTACAAAGAGAAAAAAAAGAAGAATATATTAAGAGAAGGGAATACAAATATTTATATAATCGAGTATAATCGAATGTAAATCAGTTCGTAACGTTCGCTCGGCCAACCGTGAAATTGCTATGATAATTCAAATAAGTTTGAACAAACGAACCACGCACGCAAATATGAAATATGTATAAAGTGTGTTTTATTTGAGTGCACCAACATGTGTATTTCTGCTTTGAAAAGTACGAAATTTCGACGAAACGTTTCTAGACAGATACATCCACGCCACAGGATGGCACGTGTTTCCCTCGTGCACGTTATCTGCGGTTATATTTCGACAGGATACGATAAGCGGGCTTCTTAAATTAGCTGTTTCTCTAATCGAGAGTGTAACTTCCAGCTCGGTAGCAACCTCGTATCTATTTCTTTCAAATTCATTAATTTTCTTACCCGACTGTTTGTTTTGTGTTATCACAATCATAATATCAGATATGTAAGATATTTAACGCGTTCGGGATGAGATTACGTCAATGTTCCGTGTTTGTCTTTGTCGAGAGACAATTAGAGACATTGCCTCATTCATTACGAAGACTTGCGCAGCTATTGCCGCGCGAACATGGCCAAAGCTTCCTCACCTTGATGTCGCCGGCGACGGCAGGTGTGTGTGTTCTTTGTAAATGCACTAAAACTGCCAGCTGCCTGGAAGTGCACACGCGCGTGCCTGAAGAAGGATAGTGTGCGTGGATTGCCGGGAAAAGCAGGAGACACATGTTATCACGTAGTTTCGCATTTGTGTTAGTGAAATCGCGTCTACCAGCGAAATGCGTCGTTGTTTGACTCTTCGGTGTGATTTAGTTTTATATAAAAACACAAAGAACGCCGGATTCTCTTTTGATTTCTATCGCTTCTGTATAATTTTTTCAAATATTTAGTCTCGTAAAATAAATTCAATTATTTTTAATTTTTATGTAATTTTTTTTTTTTTTTTTAATTTTATTAAAGAGTTTTAATTTTTTTTTGTTTTAATTTTTATTATATTCAGTTTTATATTTTTTCAAGCTTTTTTGTAAAACAAATACTTAATATTCTAGTAAATATTTCAAATATTGTATAAGAACGGTGAGTTTAAGAGAAGCGATTAATTTTTCAGTAGATTAATATAATTATACGGCATTTACATATTTAAGACCACATGTGCGCGATACGACGTGATAACAGCGCGTCTAGTTTAACCACTTCTCGTCGCCGTGATCCGACATTATTCACGATCGAGAAAAAAAAAAAAACTTCGAGGATTACTTGGAGCGAAACGAGCGCGCATTCGCGCTCAATTGATTCCCACCTATTTCGCTTTCCGGATTCCATCGAGCGCGGAAGACGCCGCCGGTTCTTCGCCGTTGATGTGTTTATAAATTGCCGCGGGTCGATTTTATCGCGACGACAGAAATCATACGTTTTCACGAGGAAAAACGTATTAAATCCGCCCCGTCCGTCGACGGAGGAGTAAAACGTTCGAGTTATATTGGACTCTTACTCCCTTTACCATCAACGGGTACTTTGCTTCGCGAATTTACGACACGTTCGTTATGCATACACACGGAAGAACTTCAAAGAACCGTCTAGTGCGCGCGCAGATAGGTATCTCGGCAACGAGAGATTTTACGGAAAAATGAAAAGCGCAGCCATTAAATTGACATAAACAAAATTGTATTTTTATAGCTTACATTTCTTTGAACCTTTATTACACCACATAGAATAAATAAATAAATAATAAATTACGTACGTAAATTACGTTACAAAGTGATGCAGAAAACTTTGCGCTTTTTGTATTTCGCGGTTTCGGAGTTCGATAAGCAGAGAGAGGGAGAGAGAGAGAGAGACGTAGAAATTAGATAACGATATCTGATTTGCATTCGACCTTGAAATATCATTGGCATAGTTATCGCTCATTTAATAAAAGCAATTGTAACACATGCGTGTGCGGCTTTTTATATCTTATCTTTATTACCGCACAATTTTGCATTCCGCGATGAGACGAACGGATTAAGTCGGATTATGAGTTTTTTTTTTTTTTTTTAAGAGAGAGAGGGGACTGTGCAAATATTCTTCTCCGTTCTTTCTGTTATTGTTCGTCGACGACGACGACGACGTCGCGACGCTCGGTTATTTGATTATGCCACCGCGGACGAGTTTACCAGATGCCTAAACGAAGACTGTGAATCGCTTCAAAAGAAGCTTTGCGTCTTTGCGTAAGCGATGACGTTTAATCTGGTTACGTCGGAAACGATGGAAATTAAGTTGCGTCTGTGTGTGCGAAACTTTATTACAAGAGAGCTTGTCTTCATCAATTCTCAAGATTTTTACAATTAAAGCATGCACGATTAATAAAAACCAATTAATTATACAAAAAAAGCTATTTGTTAGAACATCAAGAAGATTTGGTTACTTGACAAACAAGAAAACTTCGTTAAGCTTATTGAAATTTTAGTTTTGTCAACAAAAACGTTTTGTTGATGAAACAAATAATTAAGTAGACTCAAATATTTCTTAATGGACGTATAACAATAAAACTTTTTTTTTATATATGTATATATTGTATATATCTATTTAGACACATATATTTCAATCATCATCATCATCATTATCATTTCTTCTTTTCTGATCGTTTTTTATGCCTACAAATTAATGTATGTAAAAATAAAAAATAATATAGAACAAATTATAATTTAAAAAATTCATAAATTAATAGCGATACACATTACAATGCAAACTTTTTGTTTCGAAAGTTGAGAATATACGCACTTTAAGTATCAGTTGCGGTTTAAGAAATTTTTTCAAGTTTTTTAATTGTATACAAATGTGAATCATTTCAAATTCAAGCATAAAAATACGTATATCTAATGTAGTAGATACACGTAGATCTACGCGACTCTCCGATCTGTGAGAATCTCTACTCTCTCTTCCGTACATCTGCCGTATAAATCAACAATTTTATTTTATATGAATTTATTAATCGCGGATTAAATTTTCTGCATTGTGCACGTGATCGATGCGGATATTTCATTTGATTTTTCACCTATTTTCCGTTTTTATCGTGCGGTCGATAAGACCACCGATAAGATCACCAACACCGAGCTTCAGTACTTTCCAGACTGTCACGCGGATCTAACTCTGTTTTTTCCACATTTACACAGCACGAAACGTTTTCATCTTTTTTTTTTTTTCCAACATGGAAATTAACAAGATACGACGATGGGACGCGGTAGAGGAGTATCTCAAAGATTTCCGACAGCTATTCGAGTTAGTGAGTGCGCTCTCAGCTTCTATATCTTTCGCGGTTTCGTCATCAAACGCTTCTTGCGAAACGCCAATAACTCTGTGATACGTGTGTTTCGAGTTTGGCAAAGAGAGAAAAAAATGGAAAGAGAAATATATTTATTGCACCTGAATATTTTGCAATCTTTTTCCGGTGCAAAAGTGCGCTTTGTCCAATCAAATCTCTCTTCTCGTTGATCTCGTGATTGAGGAAAACGCGAATTGTTCTTTTTCACGAACATACATACGTCAAGCTTTCCGCGACTCCGTCATAGTCGCACACAGAGTCGTTCGTTTGCAATCAAGTTGAATGTCTAATAACTGACGAATTTGCGTAATATCGCGTGAATATAAACGCGGAAGATTGATTCACGACGCGCAAGTGATTTTCTTCGTAAATCGCGAGTTTCTCCCAGCCAGGCCTCTTTTGACGTCATCGAGGACGGGTCCGTACATATATGCGCGATTATTTGATTCATCGGCGAGAATGAAATGTTAATTAACCGTCGTCGCGCGCACACGTAAACTCTGCTCTCGCGGTAGCGTTTCTCAAGAATGGGCATAAGAAACCGCCGATTAACCCCGATGCGAATATTCCAAGAAATTGCTCACACACGACCCGTTCCCGTCGTTACCGTACGGCCCATTGTTCTGCGTCGTGAAAATAACGACGAATGCCCGGAGGATATGCACTCGCGGATCTTTCGTAGCGGAATTTTTCGCGACCTGGATTTCTGTCGCGCGCGCGCAAAGTCCCACCGCCGGGACTTCGAATCGCGTGCGTGAGTGCGCGTTTTTTTACGTAACGCGCATTTTCTTTCACGTAGCTCTCTTTTCATGCGGAAGTTAATTAGAGCGAGATCGTTAGAGGATCTACATTTATATTACGTGTACGTGTAACTCTTGCGTTTTGAATATGCACATTGAAAATTTATATTGTAATTTTACACACACACACACACACGTGTTTTATAGTATTTAATATATTTTAAATATATTTTTAAATATTTTCTTATTGTGCATTTTCTTATCTTATTTTTAAATTTTTCTTCATTGCTCTGTATTTTGTATTTTTTTAATTTACTTAAAATTACAGAAACACGGCTCAAACAACACTGTGAATTTTACGTTATTTCACATTGTAAACATTATACGCTCCGCACAAAAGGATTCTCACATCCGATTCCGCGCGCGGTTATCTTCCCATTATCGCGTCTTGTCTTACGAAACTTGTTAACGCTCGTTACGCGGGTCGTGATCATTAAATTAATTGTATTTTATTATCCGCGCATATGTACTACGCAATCGTCCTTGTTTAATAAATGCATCTCCTTCCGCACAACGGAAACCGCATTGCGGAAATGCTGTCCGACCGACCTGTTGCAAAATTTTACCTGGGATGACGTGTGTTGCAAACTTGATTTATTTGACGTTGTTATTTACGATTGTTGCTCAACACCAGTCGAACGAAAAATTGGCATTTAGAATAGAGAGACCGTTTATATATTTCGTAAATCATTCGCAATCGAATGTCAAAAGAGAATTGTCTGTATTGCGGAAAAACATTGTTACATATAGCTTCTGCAATTTTTTTAAACGTGTATTATCTCACACTCTCTTCGATTGGGATAGCTGAACGTTTCTTTTCTTCTCGAACAGATCGACGCAAACGGAGATGGGTTCATCAACGTCACCGAGCTGCGAAATGCGCTGGACGTTTGCGGCTTCAAGATGCCCGGATACAAGGTGCGCCAGATGATAGAGGAATACGACGACAAGCAACGGCTGGAGCACAAAGGTCGGCTCTCGTTCGAGGAGTTCGAGAAGCTCTGCAAGGAGCTGAAGGCAAACGAACTGGGTTCCACATTTAAGCAGGTGGTTTCGAAAAAAGAGAATCTCGAGACTTTAGGCGGAATCTCTGAGGCGTCCAGCGAGGGCACCACGCATTCCGTCAGACTCGAGGAGCAATTGGCCTTTAGCGACTGGATCAACACCAACCTGTCGCACGATCCCGATCTGAAGCACCTGCTGCCCATTGATCCCGAGGGGAAGACGCTTTATGACAAGGTCAAAGACGGGATACTGCTTTGGTACTTATCAGATGTTTTAATTCTATTTTTGTTTTTTTTAATATAGGAGAGAAATTTGTGAGCCACATTTGTTTATTAATTTATTTTTTGCAACATTCCAATTGCCTGGCAAAATAATTGCTTAATGGAAAATATAAATATAGTTTTAAATACGCGCGAAATTATAAATTTATGTTTGTTTTTAATTACATAAATTTGTTAAAACTATGAAGGATTAATATCTTCATTCCGCTTTGTTTAGTAAAATAATCAACCACTCCTGCCCGGACACCATCGACGAGCGAACGATCAACAAAAAGAACCTGACGTTGTACAAAAAGCACGAGAATTTAACACTGGCTCTGTCCTCGGCTCAGGCTATTGGTTGCAACATCGTAAACATCGACGCCCACGATCTCACGAAAGGTTCGCCGCATTTGGTGTTGGGTCTGCTATGGCAGATTATTCGAATCGGTCTGTTCAACCAGATCACTCTGGAAAATTGCCCCGGTTTGGCCACGCTTCTGCAAGATGGCGAGCGAATCGAAGATCTGCTGAAGCTGTCTCCGGAAGCCATACTTCTCAGATGGGTGAATCATCATTTGGAAAACGCCGGCATTGCCAGACGGTGCAACAACTTCCAGTCCGACATCACGGACTCTGAGATCTATACCTATCTTATCAAGCAAATCGCGCCCATCTCGACCGGTGTCACCCTTGAAGCCCTGATGGAACCGAATCACATGTCCAGAGCGGAGATCATGCTTCAGCAAGCCGCGAAATTGGGCTGCCGTAGCTTTGTAACGCCCAACGACGTTGTGAATGGTATCTACAAGCTCAATTTGGCCTTTGTCGCCAATATGTTCAATAATTATCCCGGATTGGACAAACCGGAGAGCAACATCGAAGGTCTAGAGTCACTGGAGGAGACGCGGGAAGAAAAAACTTACAGAAATTGGATGAACTCGATGGGCGTGATGCCGCACGTAAACTGGCTCTACTCGGATCTGGCGGACGGTCTGGTGATCTTTCAGCTGTACGACATCATCAAACCAGGCAGCGTAAACTGGAACAAAGTGCACAAGAAATTCACGAAGCTCCGCAAATTCATGGAAAAGTTGGAGAATTGCAATTACGTCGTCGAGCTGGGCAAACAGATGAACTTCTCGCTTGTAGGCATCGCCGGGCAAGACATTAACGACGGAAACGCGACGTTGACGTTGGCGTTGATATGGCAACTAATGAGATTGTACACGCTGTCGATCCTAACGTCTCTGGCTGGCACTCAAGGAAGCACTGTCGTGGAAAAAGAGATTGTTCAGTGGGTGAACTCGAAGCTCCAGGCAGCTGGAAAGACGAGCAGCATCAAGGGATTCCAGGATTACGCGATATCGGACGGCAAGGTCGTTCTCGATCTTATCGATGCGATCAAGCCCGGTTCGGTGAACTACGATCTTGTGAAAGAAGGCGGTACAGAAGAGGTGAGAATTCCCTGTTTGTCCCTTCAACGAAGCTTCTCGATGTATTCTAGAATCGTCGGTTGCTGAATGTCAAGGTTAATTCGATCTATTGTAAGAAAGACTACTACTATTTCCATAGATGATCGATCGCATTACTCCATTCATGTTGCGCTTACGTAGCGTTGGCGTTGTGTAAACTTTAAAAGTTTTCTATTATCGAATTAAATATTATCGAGATTTTAAATTCGTTTAAAACTTAATTGCAAATTTAAATATTGTTAATACACGATGAAAAAAATATCACAGAGTTTTGAAGATTCGTGATTAAATAATGAAGACGCGTTTTTATTCGACAGATTTCTATTTCTCTTTCAACAGAATAGGATATAATTATCAGGATATAATTATCAAAGCCCAGTGAAAGCCATCTAAACCATCTATTTCATACGATAACAATCTGCAGTTGCATGAACGTTTCCAAGCGAACCGGACTATATGCACAGTATATCAGTTACAGTACTTGTCCTTATTGATTATCCAGCGTATCCATATCACATACACACTCGCAAATTATTTCCCCCGGTCGTTAGATATCGGTTTCCGTATCTGCAGGCGTTAGTCCGCGTCTAATTAACGTTCAGACAAATTTCTATCAAACATTCTTTATCGTTCGCGGAAATCTAAAGGGGATCAATTTCTTGGAAACGCTAGAGTAGATTAGCCGGATCGATTCCTCTTGACGCCTCGTGACGTTGGCGTAACTAATCGACGACTACCGCCCGTTTTCGTTGCGCAGGAAAGTCTGGACAACGCCAAGTACGCGATATCTCTGGCGCGGAAGTGCGGCGCGCGCGTTTACGCGCTACCGGAGGACATCACCGAGGTGAAGCCGAAGATGGTGATGACGGTGTTTGCCTGCCTGATGGCGATGGACTACGTTCCAAACATGGACTCGGTGAAGAATCAGCAGAACAACGTGAACAACGTGAACAACGTGAACAACATGAACAACGGCCAATAATGCCGGCGCCTCGTTCATCGTCGTCGCGCGTCGTCTCACCTACGTGCCGTCTATCTTTTGTACACAAAGAACTTTCGATCGGTCCACCATCGCGCGTCTCTTCCACGAGCGTAATACTTGTACATACGTAGGCTAGGTTAGCTTGTTCTTGAAGAGAGTTCTACTATTAAGAGAGGCGTTGAAAGAATTCGCGAGACGAGAAGGGGAAGTCCTTGGGGAAACCTCGAGAGAGATCACGTTTGGTTCTCCCGTTTGTATGCTTCAGTTTTGCATTTACAATTTATATATGCATTCCACTATAGAGCACCGATATGTTTGAAATGTTCGAATTTGAATTATGATGTGAAAAAATAAAAGGTGTAACTCTGTTTGATTGGAATGTATTCGATCAGATTCATGCGCGACTTTACACCTTGCCGTTTTACGTGATAGTCAATATACAATATGAGTTTGTTACGCTAGACTTCGTTTAATGTGTTGAAGCTTAGATACGATTTGACCTAGGATACATATGTCCGTACAGAGCTATTATTAGATACTTTAAACATAAATTTTTAAATAAGTAAAACTATGTTAGAAAAAACAAAGAGAAGTGGCAATACTTCCCGTCAAAGCATTCGAAAATTACGTCATATACTTATATCGTGCCAGAAAGAATATTGTAAAGAAAACGTATGCAGCGGTTGTTATAGTTACCAAACTATATTCGGCTCTGAATAAGTTTTCTGTTACGTGCTCACGGATTGTACTGATTTATTATCGTGCGATAGGATTCTCCTTCTCCGTTGGTTTTTTGGCAATCATATCATCTCGTTTTTTCACGCTACTACTTGTCGTATCACTTGTCAGATTTGTATAAATCGATTTTATACCGAAGCGAGCAGATAGGAAACACGCTAGAAACGCGCATCATCGAAGCAGTATTTAAAAAAAAAAAAAAACAAAAAAAAAAACAAACAAACAAAAAACAAACACTAGCCACGCGTTCTAAATGTATGTACAGAGTGTTCGAAATCTTAACTGGAAATTGTTCGAGAAAAGTTACAATTTCATAGATTTACTTAGCACAACAAAATATGCGCTTCCGGAACACGTCTTGCGATATTAAACGTCGCAATTTTTTTCTCGCAAGAAAAAAGGAATATCCATTTCTCGCTCGTCAAAGACTCACGAAAAAAAAAAAGACTTCTGCAACATTTTGTATACATTTCGAGCAGATAGTTTCGTCTTATCTGACGCGCATAGGTAGATAGTTTTTGACACTCTCATCTCAAATTATTATACGATACACACAAGTCGCGTAATAAAATTGCATACTTAAAACGAGGTATACGTACGTATTTCATATAGTGTATAGATATGTAAGAGATTTTTGTGATCTATTTAAACTCTGTTGTTTTACGCGTTTTTCTATCGGCGATTCGCAGTGTTCAGAGGAGATCATCATCATCTAACGGTCTAAAGCTTATCGGTATGTTTTCGTATTAACGTCGCATGAATGGATTTTTATATACCGAACATTATTTATATGTTGATCACATATAACAGTCGCATATCTTGTATTTCTATTTATATACGCATATTTCCGCGAGATATTGATGAAGTTTTCTTTTTCTTTTTTTTCCCCCCTTTTTTTTCCATATTGCCTGGCTCTAATCGTGAAACTATTTCTGAAAGAGACGGCCTTGGATATATTTCACCGTTGAGAAACTGCTCGTCACCAATTAAAGCGCGATAATAGCTTCTCTATGTCAGTAAAATATATTCAAAATATTGTGTATTCCAAAAAAAAATATTTGTCGGTCGATGACGAATCGTATGTATGCCGCAAATGGACGGTTAACGAACGGTTAACGATGTAACTAACGTTTACGCACAAAAATTTATTATAATCGTGCCATTTACAAATACGAGGTGTGTGACACGTGATTCGATATTTATATTCAATGTGAACGGAGAGAAACGTACTTATACGTATCTGCCAACGACAACGCATTTGTACTTGCAAAAAAAAAACAATGCAGGTTTTTCTCGATCCTGTGCGCGTGTTGTTCACGACGCGCTTTGTGCGCTCGGAGCATGTAAAATTGGAGAATCGTTTGTTTTTTAAGAAAACAAACGACAGAAGAAAACGTTTCTTCTGTCTCTTTTTTCGCTACGACCAAACAAATGCTCTCGGTTGGTGGATAAATATAAAGCGCTCTTTTTTTGTTTTAGGAAATACTTTATAGAGCGCAACGTCCATTGAGTATATTGCATGCAATTGAAATTTTACACGGTGAATTTTAGAAATTGTGCCGCAAGCGAATGGATATTAGAAAATAATCGTGAGAAATTTAGTAGCTTCCTTGTAATTGTCGTGATTGTCATTGACGTGAATTAAGATGGATCATTGATTGATTTGACGGCAGACGCGCTGATTAGTTACGGTTTAAAGGTACGGGAAAAAAAAAAACGATTCGCAATGAATGTGACGAAGTGCAATGCGTGTTATCGATTTGTATATATATATATATAGATATGTACATCTCTCTATTATACTTCTTCACAAAATTTATTCTGCCCGTGTCGGAATAATAAGATTTTGTTGTCTCAGATAATCGGAATTTTGTTGTTTTGTTGAATTGCGCTGCGTCATTGCATTTTATTATTGCGTGAGAAATAAGATAAATGCGTGACTCTAACACAACGCATGGTTTTGCGTAACACAGACGGAACGATCATTCGGGAATAAGTAGGACAAGAGCTGAGATTGAAATTCGATGCCGACAATGAAAAACCGTTGGTTATATATGTATTTGATCGCGCGATTTTCAAAATTCTCGAGAATCATCTGCAATTAGAGCCTAAGTGTATCACAATCATTGCAACAACTCTCTGAGTTTTACGACGATCATTGTATACGTACATTTCATATATAGATATATGCACACGCGCACACACATACACGCGCATTTTCATATTGTGTGTGTACGTGAACACGCGTCCATCATTCTAGCTATAATTTAATGTACGCGTAATTTAAATAAAAAAAAAAAAAAAAAAAAAAACCACTACGTGTTTGTGTGTTCTCTGCACAATGCCATTTCTTTATTGTTAATAGAAAATAATATTTAGAACACACTCGTTTGTATTTTCCCCCTCACTTTTATTTATCATATATATCATTACATAAATAATAATAATAATAATAATAATATATATATATTATCACATAAATAATTACTTTACACGTACGATTATATAATTTATATATGATTCTAAATGAAACTTGTTTTTCTTAGTTGACTATGATAATTGTTTCTTTGGGTTGTACAATTGTGACCGGTTCTCCAACAGGTCGAACGTCTTCCAAGATTACTTCCACGAATTCCGATATCTTGGTATTTGTTAGCATCATTCTTCCTTCCCTCCTTGTACTTGAAACAAAACTATTCTTCTCGATTTGCATGAGACTGGTCATTGTGTCCTGAACAAAGTGACGTATATATATTTACATATATATATATACCCACTCACACAGAACAAGAAAACCTCATTAGATGTTCACAGTTGTTCATGCGATATCTAATGAACGTCTAATGAGGTTTCTGTGACTTTTTGTTCTATGTGTGGGTATATATAATTTAAGAATAACTTGAAAAATGTTTTTTTTTTAGAAACAAACTCGTATAGAGCGTTATTAAAAATAAACAGAAGATCTTTCATCATGACGGAATATTACCAGATACAGTTTTACTTCCTGGCAGTCTTGTCCTTTGTGTAGAAAAGTTTGAAAATAATGGTCTGTTCTTATGTTGCACGTGGTAGAAACTTTAGTCTTATTGACGATGAGTTTTTCTTTATTAGAATTGATATGCAGCTCTTGCAACAGCGGTACCATTCGGAAGTTGCGTTGCCCGCTCAAACGCTCATCTTGCAATTTTTGACGTTTAATGTCAAAGTTGATGTTGCATCCACCGACGATAGATTTGTGCGCAACATCGGATTTATATTGATTCGACGGTTTTGAAACATGCTTGACATCCTTGAAGGTCGTAGCAGGATCCAACTGTTCAGCTACCAGTTTCAAAACGTGGAGATCGAACCGTCTCGTTGACTCGGGAATTAGCATTTTCTCGATTCCCATTTTGTTATAGAGTAGCTCAAAGGGCATGTCATTGTTTTTGTCAGGCGTGCAGTTGTTGTGCACATTTTGCAGGTGGCAGTTTAGAATTGTCTTTCTTCCCCTAAACGCAACAAATTGATTTGAATTTTTTTGTGCTAAACTAAAAGTTAAGAAACGTGAAGCAATTTTCAGAATTTTCTCAAAAGTAAAAGAGAACTTTCAGTATTTATAGATACGTATAAAAACATTCTGAAAACTTATTTAACACATAAATATTTCTTCAGATGTATTTTTCTGAGTTTTGAGAACTGTTACAATTCGTATAAAAAAGTCGTTATATATTTTATTTACAAAATTTTATTTAGAAAATTCTGAAAACTAAAGTAAAGTTAGAGAATTTGTTTTATTACCAGGGTCTTGAACTCTTCGGAGTGCAGAACAATCGATAAGTGACATTACTGGTATGCCAGAAAAAGGACCGATTTTTGTCATAATTTAGCGGCCTTCCTACATACACGTTAACGTTGAAAATATATTCGAGTCCATATTCCCAATATTCCCACATTCCATTCTCGACCGGAATATGGACAGCTAGTAAAAGTTGATTAATATATCAGCACAACATCACACAAGATTTTCACGTGACCGCTAGAAAGGAATGCTGATGGCGCGGTGATTATTTGTGTAAATTATATACGTAGAACAAATAAATAGATATCTATATACAGAAAAAAAACACAGAAAGTAAGTAAAATAAATAAAAAGTTGTTACAAAATGTGTATAGAAAAAAAACGTAAAGAAAAATATAAAGTTACGTATTTTTTTCATTTTAATCTATAAATTATATGATTAAAAAAACACATTTGTATATGAGAGAAAATATATTTTATAGATTATAAAAATGTGTATGTGATCTAACAAGCAAACTTACCTAAAAACAGCGGTATGAACGTTTGAAGATACATGTCGCCCTCACTGTGTCGCCAAATCGTTTAGATTGAAACCTTAAACTGCTTTTATAGCTTTCATACACTATACTATAGAACGATCCTATTAAGTAATTTATGAAATATGCTATAAGTACTAAACGACCGCGTAGAAGGAAATATAGCACTATTGTTTTCGAAACCTCTGACTCGTTGCCGGCTAAAATCGCGTATTTTCTAAAAGAGCGCGTTACGAAAATTTTTATCGCGACGTGCTGTTGACGAAAGTTTTCAATTTTGTGTTTTTGGCTTACATCTGTAAAAACTCATTCTGTAAGTTTGTAACGCACATGTTGCACAATATATATATATATATATATATATATATATATATATATATAAATTATTAGATACAAAGATGAAAGAGAAGAGAGAGAATTAACTTTATAATATTCATGACATCATAAATAACACAATGTTACACATAATAATATTGCTGTTACGTAGAAATGCTTCTTATATCGTCATTAGCCTGTATTGTTGTTTCGCCAGGTTTCGTAATTGTGGGCGCTTCTTTCTGTGCGGGTCGAATATCTTCCAAGATTACATCTGTGATTGTTATTATACTCTCATTTGAGAACAATCTTCCTTCTCTCACCGTGCTCGAAACGAAATTTTTCTTCTCGATTTGCATGGTGCTGATAGTTTTTTCCTGAAAAACGAAACGTGTGTAAATCAAGAATATTCTTTTCAGAACAGTTTCTTTAAGAGTGAATATCATTAAGCGACTGCATATTATTTTGGTTCACAGACTCAATCGGTTTAATTTTATTATAACAATAACGCTGAAATGTTAACGTCTTTATAATATATAGAATATTTTAATTGTTTTATATTTAATCGATGGAAATTTGTTTGATTTATCTCTTCGTTAAAAATAAACAGGAATTTGTCGCGATAAAATTACCAAGTGTGGTAGTTGTCGCAAATAGTCGTTGTCGACCTTGGGCGAGTATTTGTTGTATTTGTATTTGCCGTAGTAGGATTCGGCGTAGCAACTACAATTGTCGAGATCTGGAGTTTTCTTAATGACTATTATCTCGTCGGAATTAATACGCAGTTTTGGCGAAAGAGGTACCAGTCGAAAGTTGTGATAACTGCTCAAACTTTCGTTCAGTACAATTCGACGTCTAATGTCGAAGTTGACGTTACACCTGCCGACAGTAGACACAGACGTATCCTCGAACTTATATTGTTTTGACAACACATTGTTTATGTCGTGATCGAGATCCTTGAAGGTCGCGCCGGGATGCAACTGCTCGGCCACTACCACTCTCAGAATATTGAGATCGTACATGTTCGTTGTTTGAGAGATGATTATCTTCTCAATGCCCTTCTCGTTATAATGCAGCTCGAAGGGCGCATCGCTGATGTTCTTTTGCCTATGTAGGATTTTGTTGTCCTCGTCGTTCATGCTAAGTATGAAGCCGTTGACATATCGCAGACGGCAGCTTAGAGCTGTCTTTCTTCCCCTGGCGACAAAAATTCTTAAAGTTTTTTTTAAACCTTAATAAGTATTCTAAAACAAAGCGAAAATCTATTCAGACTTTCGAAGGTTATTTTTTAGAAATAAGAAAAATCTCAGTATATGTTTTTAAACATTTATATATACGTAAAACTTATAAAAACATTTGCGGTAAATGGCTTTTTGCATTTAATTCAGATATTTTTCTACTCTTCTTTTGAGAAAATTTTTTCTTCTGAGAAAAAAAACAAACCAATTCTGAGAGAAATAAAATAAAATTTAAAGTTCAAAAAATATTTACCAAAATCTTGAACTGTCGGTCATCTTGGGAAGGCAGTACAAGCGAAAGAAAATTCTTGTGCCAAATATGCAACAATCGACACACAGTAACGGCCTTCCCATGTACATGTTAACGCTGAATACGTACTCGGGCCCATATTCCCACACGCCATTCTCGACAGGAATGTGAACAGCTGTTAAAAAAATATCAGTAGCTGTTAAAAAGCAATGTCAGGAAAACAGATCAGAATTTTATTTATGCTGCTAATCGATACACAGCAATGCTCTGATCTTGTTCTGTGATTATTTGTCTATATTAAATTTATAAAATACAAACATATTGAAAAAACATATATAGTCAAACACAAGATTACATAGTGAAACATATTTTACAGATTGCAAGAATACGTACATAAATACTTCTAACATCAAACTTACCTAAAAACAGCGGTATGAACGTTTGAAGATACATGTTGCCCTCACCGTGTCGCCAAATCGTTTAGATTGAGACCTTAAACGGCTTATATAGCTTTTATACACTATACTATAGAACCATCCTATTAAGTAATTCATGAAATATCGCTATAAGTACTAAACGACCGCGTAGAAGAAAATATAGTACTGTTGTTTTTGAAACCATTCTGTGTCGGATTGAAATTTATTTTCTAAAGAATACAACTGCACAACTTTGCACAGCAACATGCGCTGTTCGACGAAAATTGAATTTTTTGCTCTCGGCTTGCATCTGTAAAATTGTTTTGTATAACGTTTTTTACTAGTTTTGTATATGACACAGTGATTACGACATATAGAGAAAAGAAAGGAGAGACAGAGAAAGACAGAGAGTATTAGAATTTTTATAGCATTCATGATATTATGATACGCTTTATAATATTTTTATCGCCGCTATGTAGAAATATTTCTTAAATCTCGTCATCCGCATTGTTTTTTTGCCAGGATTCATAATTGTAACGACTTTATGAGAAATTTAAAATTATAATTCAGAGAAAGGGGGAAATTTTTAAAATTGTTTTATGTACCCAATAGAAACTTGTGTACATATATATACATCTTATTGTGAATAAACAGGAATGTGTCACGGCAAAGTTATCAAGTGTAATAGTTGTTGCGAGCAGTTGTCGACGTTGGAAAAGTCTTTGCCGTGATAAGATCCGGCGTAAGAATCTAAACTATCATCAATTATCAAGATCTGGAATTTTCACGATGTTAATTTCTTCATTTGTACCAATACTCAGTTTATAAGACAGCGGTACATCTGATACTTCCTAAGATAGTTGCTCAAAATTATAATATATGCCTAACGATGACGTTAAATTTGACGTTGCAATTGCTAACGGTAGACATAAATGTAGCCTTGAACTCATATCGTTTCAACTCTCTAGTTCTAAAATAAGCACGATGTGAGCTCATATTGGTGAAGGTTGCACTGGGATGTAGCTGCTCGGCTACTATCAGTCTCAAGAGATCACATATGTCTACCGATTAGGAGACAACATCTTCTTGATGTCCTTCTCGTTATAATGCAGCTCGAAGAGAGCCTTGCTGATGCTCTTTAATTTATTCAGAAAGTTGTTGACCTCGCTGTCATGTTGTTGACATATCGCGGGTGACAGCTTAAAACTATTTTCTTTCTTACACTGATAAAAAAACATTTTTATTTTTTACACAATTTAGAATAGTTCTCAGATTCTTCTTAGAAGTTTTTTAGATGTAAGAAAATGACAAATCTCAGTGTGTATATTTTAGAATATTTACATACATGAAAATTCTTAAAAAAACATAAAACTCGTTTCGTACTTAATTCGAGTATTTTTTAATTCTGTTTTTGAGAAGTCCCGAGAAATAAATACATTTATAAAATACGGGTTGAATCTCTTCTGAAGTGATTAATGACGTCAATTTGCAAATCGACCAATCATATTGTTTGATTTACCGAAGTGACGTCATCAATTGTTCCAAGAAGGATTCATATCAGTCAAACAAAATATTATAAAAAAAACTTCTGAGAAATAAAATATTTAAAGTTGTGAGAAATGAAATATAAAATTTTGAGAATGTATTTTTATCTGATGCTTGAACTGTTAGGTCTCTTCGGAACGTAGAACAAATTGAAAAAACTGTCAAATTTAAATATGCTATCGACGCACAGTAGCGATCTTCTCATGTCAACACTGACGTGTACTCAAGTCCATATTTTCACATACCATTCTCGACAGGAATGTGGACATCTATTTAAAGTAATATCAAGATAACAGATCAGAATTTTCATGTATAGCTGCTAATCTATACAAAACAATTCTGGCGTTGTAAACGTTTGTCTATATAAAATATATATGGAGAAAGATACTATATGTAATACAAAAATAAATTGTTTAAAATAGAAAAAAGAATATACAGAAAATATTTTGTATTAACAGTTTGCGTATAAAAAGATAAAATATATTTACAATATATTTACAATTTTAAAAACTTTTAATCTAAAATATATAATGAAATATAAAATTATATGCGGTAGAATGTATTTTATAAATTAAAGTTACAAGAATATATACACGTAAATAAACAGAAGATATGTATATAAACTTCTAATAGCAAACTTACCTAAGAACAAAGATATGAACGGTTGAAGATACATATGTTGCATCCTCATCCTGTCACGAAATCGTTTAGATTTTAAGATCTTGTACTGCTTTTATGGCAATTACCTACATTGTATATTAACGTTCTTATTAAATAATTTATGAAATACATTCTCCGAATACTGAATGAGACCGTGTGTAGAAAGAAAATATAGCATTAATTTGTTTTTGAAACAATTTTCTGACAAATTAACTAAATTTGTTTATATTTAAACAGTACATGATAAACATTTGCATTTTATAAAAAACATGCTGTCAACAAAATTATTTTAAATTTCGTTACAAGTTTCTAAGTATTTGCAGAAGTATTCTGCAACTTTGTAACACGTATTACACACGATAAGTACAACTTGATAAACAGTTGCAAAAAATCGAAGTTTTAATTTCTTAATTCTAAAGAAGAAAGTACGAAGTTACATATTTTGTACGTAAATTGAATTATTACACGATGACAAATACAAGATAAAGGAAAACAACAATTCTTATAAAAAGAATTCTTTATTACAAATATGATTTTAGAGTGTGATGTTTAACTTAGTCAATTTATTACATTTTATAAATAAATTTTTTAATATTTTCTCTTTTTTACTTAAAAATGTATAAGCAATATTATTTCAATATTGTTCCTCGATCTTGTCAAACAGATAACAAGATAACGCCTCTTCTCCTTTTCGTAACAGCTGTTGCCATCTAGCGATGAATAATGCAAATTAAAATAATCCGCGATTTTCAAGCGACGAAAAATTGGACAAGATTTATAAAAATAATGCAAACGCAAGAGTAAGTTTTATAGATTTTTTGTTTTGAAGATTTCTAACGTTTTGGAGTTGGGATTTTTCTATATATTAACTGAGAGAGAATAAACTGAGAGAGAGATAATATGTGCTGGAAACGTGAGGAAAAAAGCGGTAGTTTTACGAAATGCTTTGTTTATTAATTGTTGCTTTTACTCTATTTGATTAGGTATCTGATACCTAAGCGAGTTCTACAGTTTGTTTACGAGATGTTTGTGTATTCGTCGCGAAGATAAAACACAAACTTTCATATGTATCGCTTCAATCGACGAAATTGTTCGGTACGTCATTGTTGATGTTCAGATCAATTAATTCGCCTTGAAACACAGACGGGAGTTCGTCAAACGCGGGTTCGATGCTTTCCAAATTGAGATGAATTCGTTCCTCGGACAAAAATATCTTGGATGCGTCATTTGCTGGTCTCAATTTTCCGTCTATCTCGGAGAATGTTTTGAATCGGTCGCCGATTTGTATCTTGCTGAAGAATCTTCCCTGTAAAGAGAAACAAAGAATTTTGTCACGCGTGTATATACATGTGGCACAGAAAAATAAGAACAATTATCTGTTTTTTTTTTTTGATAGCGAAACGAAATCGCAGAGTGTTTTTCACCATTTTCAAGATTCCCGTCGCGTAATCGAGGTATCGCGGCGTATTGACGCATCCCATTCGGGATTTTTCGATGAACACGGTATCGCTGGGTCTCGCGTCTGTCATTGATAACACTTGGGTCCAGTAGCCGCTGTTGGCAATCCATTCGGTGTCCTTCTCCTCGTCGTTCGATTGGGACTCTTTACGCTCGATTCTGTACCGCGTGGCGCAATCGCCCATCGAAGTGTTCTCACGGGCTACGAACTGTGACATGCTGATCTTGCGCTCATTGAGATCGACACCCACGCTCAGCTGATTGGCGATCTTTCTGACGATAGTGACGACCTGGATGGGAAACGGCGTCTCCATCAGCAGACTTTCCACGCCGCGCTCGTTAAATTTGATCGCGAACGTTTTCTCTGTCTCGATCTCTCGCGTCATGTTACGATCCGAGAGATGGGACACCATAGTCGTTGAATTCTGCAAATGGCAGAAAAGAATGTCCAAGTCTTTGGGACGACATTTCACCGTGGAAGTTAGTCGCATGTCGGTGACGAGATCGTGGGTGTCCGTTTTTATTGCGTAATTCATCGTGAGTTTGTACGTGTATTCCGGTCCGAACTTCCAGTCTTTCATATCAGCCTCGAAGACGAGCACGTTGACAGCTGAACAAATCAACAGGAAGTTCAATCAGATGCAACATTATAACACTGTTAGGTGTATTTGTCGTTAAAATAACGATAATTCTTTAATTTTTCTAGAATTATAAATAGTGCACGTGAGATAAATTAATCTGAAACATTAATCTTCAACTTAAAGAATTTTGATAACTATCTTTTGGAATATTAAAAAAAAAATTTTAATCTCTGCAACATTATTTCTTATTTAGATGTTTACAAAACACAGAATTCTTTTTTAAACTTTTAAATCTAGTTTTTTTTTTTTTAACTATTAATATTTCTAAATGGCATACGCAAGTTTTTTTATTTATATAGACAATGTACGTGCGTATTTCTAACTTCAGTGGATGAAAGTCAGAGTTTCATCATCTCCGCGGTTTAATTTGATAGATCGATTACTTTGTCGTAACCGGCCAGTCGAATTGACCAATTGACACTCCGGTCGATTAAAGTGATAATCGAAGATGTTGACTCTTCGGATCTTTGAATGACAGTGATGCACATGGATTTAAAACAGTTCTGTGCTCATTTAATGACTTACCGAGGAAAAACGGTATCAGAATGAAATACATTTCCGAAAACATTTTGCGGAAGAGATACACTTTACTACGTGCTACACGTTATGCCTGCACTACTCCTCTCACACTCGCAAGCTCCTTTATATCGGGACCTACACATAATTTAATGCTTTATGTTTGAATGGCGCTTTGCGTGTGTGGTGAACCCCTGATGTGACGTATGTTACGTTACATATGACCCGCACAGTTCGCTGATAATATAGATACTTACTGCTTGAGAAAAGGGGAGAGAGTACATATATATATATATATATATATAGAAAAAAAAACCATGAATCTTATAGATACATTTTAGACTTAACTAATCAAGAAAAAAGAATCTCTTAACACAGCCAAACGCTGGATGTATATGCAAAAAATATATTTTTTAAACATGTAAACTAATACACATAGTAATTCAAACTGTTACAAGAGATGCAAATTAAGCATCTGATATGAGTTTTCGAATTCATCATTTTGGTTTTGAATTATTATGTGTGATAATTTACATATTTAAAAAATAAGTTCTTATTTTTTCATTAGTTTGATACTAAAGAGAACTCTTTTATGAATATTTTAAATTTAATATTTTTTATGGTGCAATTAGAGTTTTACACAGTGTTTGAAGTAATTGTTGGAAAATTAGAAGTATAAAATTTGTTCCATTTTGTTATAATTTTACACATATAAATAAAAAAGATAAATTTTAGCAAATATTTTATATCCTTTTAGAAACGTTTTTTTTAAATTATTCTTTATAAAAATCAATTGTTCATTAATATTTAATTTGGTCATGCTCAGTAATAAATTCACGTAAAACATAGCAACGAGAGACAAGCACATTATCCTTGACCGTCGCGTCTTCGAAAAGCTAGAAAAAATAACGCAGATGACAATTTCCGTGGAATGACGACACACACGTGACAAACATTTCCCGGAGACTCGTTAAAGCGCGGCGCAGAGACCGCTCGTTACGCACGAGCTTTAAATGAAATCAAATTAGTTCTCTACATCGAGTGAATTGTAACGAGGAACAATCGCTGACGTTGAAGCGCTCGGTGAGAGAGATACTATAATGATATAGAGAATTATGTCAATTTTCGAGAGTGTGTTGCCGCACTAGTTTTACGACAAGCTTTTATTAGCTTTAATTTTTTTTTTTTGTACATTATAAATGCAAATTCGGAAATGTGTATAATATTTTATTTACAATTTTTTATATACATATACGTGTTTAGAGTAATTGTGTTTTTTTTTTTAATATTTTTATTTTTTGGATTCCGCATCTTCCGAAATGGTCTCGAGATTGGAGAACGCGAACAGACTTGTCGAGGCCGGATTTTGAATCTCCGGCAGTGATTGTCGAGCGAGATCGATTCGCTTCAATTTCAGGCTTATGTTCTGATGAGGACGCATAATCCGCGATTTGTTTGCCGTCTTCATCACACCCTCAGATACCGTGTAGGACGCGAATTTGTTCTTCGAGATCGTAATGTGGCTCACAGAGGTAGTCTGAAACGAGAAAAATTATAGAGAAGAATTTTATTCCGTAGAGAAGAATTTTGTCCCAATTGAAAAATTATTTGTAGAAAGGATTTTTAAATTCAAGCGATCATTGATACTTTGACATAACGTTTTATTAAACGGCTCCTATTCCACACCGGTTAATAGTGTGATTTACTTTATTGTAAAAAAAAGTGATCGAACGTTCCGATCGCTTTATTCGGATTATTCTCCAGCTTTATACGGAGATAAAGATTTAGATAAAGATTATCTTTTGCGTTTGATCTCTCTAATGACTTTTTGAATTTTTCTCTTAATAGATTTGGGTGTTTTTTGATTATTTTTACAATTTACCATAGTAACTCACCATGTCCATGTAAAGATCTTTGTCGCCGTGGCTGTAATCCTCGTGATTCCCGAAGAAGTAAATCGTTCTACGCGGGCACCTCTTCGGATGCCGCACTTTCTCCACCCGCAATCTCTCTGTCACGGGTCGCATTAGCTCGTTAGTCAGCGATATGAATCCTATCTCGAAGTTCTCGCCCTCTTCGACGGAGTCGTCGTCATCGTCGTCCGTCTCCTCCGAAGAACCACCGCGGATGACATTAACGTCGACCTCGCAGTAACCCACCGTCGAGTTTTCCATGATGGTGAATCTCTCGCGACGTTCCTGCACGTCGAAGCCGATGTTCAACTGGCTGACTATAACTTTGATCATGTCGAGCCTCCATCTGGGAATCGATCTGTGCACCACCAGATTCTCGACGCCTCTCGGATTGAATCGTATCTCGAACGGTTCGTCGCCCACAAATCTGTACCTTGTGGGCACGAAGTCGCGTGCGTTCGAACACCTGTCGTCCTTCAAATCGGGACGCTTAATCCGCGCGTTCTCAAAACGGCAATTGAGAATGTCGTGACCCCTCGGCCGGCACTTGAGCTCGGTGGCGATCATCGCGCAGAAATTGTCATTGTCCTGGACGATGTTGGCCAAGGACATGTTGACGAGAACGTCATAGGTGCATTCCGGGCCGTACATCGCCCATTCGGCCCGCCGATAGGGACCGTCGACGGCGATGTTCGCGGCTGTGGAGTGATAAAAGATAACGAGCGGAAGCATGAGATCAGAACAAATAATGGATCTAGTGAGTATGAAAGTAGCTGTAATACTGTATATATATATGTATATATATATATGTACATATCGTTAAATAAACAAAAAGTTTTACCAAAATAGAAAATAGATATAATAATAATACTTAATAACAGTTTTTGATAATTATTCGTCTACATTCGTAAATACGTAAATAACACACTATATTATATTATAAATATAAATAATAAATAATATATATTCTAAGCTATCTGGAAAAGAGCTCTTGCGTGTTAGCAATTTACTCATAAATATCGAAAACATACCCAGAAAAAATGGCAGAATTGTCACCAACATCACTGATATCTACTTTATGACTGATGGTTCTGTCTCTCATCCATCTTCTCTTTATATAACAGATAATTTGATTCATAAAAGTCTCCTTGAAAATAATTTTATTAAGTGCGATTTCCGTCTAGATCCTGTAGATATCTTCCGTATTGATTGTCACAACGTACGTTGTCTTTGTACTTAGGATTACTTGATAATAGCGCAAACCGCAAGTGCCGGCAAGGTTTTAGACGTAATTGATCAATTTGCCATGTCTCCATCCGCGGTCGTTAACAATTTACCGCGATATTTCTCGCACGCAACGGGTTTAGGGAAAATATACTTGATATTAGCATAATTTTATAGCAGTTTGTACAATATTTTAAATAAATGAATAAAAAACAGGCCAGTAAGAGTCCAAACATAGTTGATTGTGAGTTTTTTTTTTTTTTAAGTTTTTACTATTACTAGCACAACACAGGCGCGCGCTACGCGCACGCTATTGTTATTTTTATTTAACGTGTTGTCAGTGAACACAACCTGTCACCGCGATGACAGATAGTATATACGTCTTATAAACCATATATAATACACATATGAGAAATGTCAGAAATAACGCATGAAAATCAAACTCAAAAAATAGTGAGAGAGAGAAGTGGAAAAACAACACGTGACAGGNAAAAGGGTAAAAAAGAGAATATTATATATATTATATGTAATATTCTATATCTATATATAATACACACACATACGCATATATGTATATATATATACCATAATTACGTAACCGAAGTCAGTAACATCGCCGCGGCCGCGCGGCCGAGGTCAGTGACCCCGCCAAGGCCGCGCGGCCGAGGTCAGTGACCCCGCCAAGGCCGCGCGGCCGAGGTCAATGACCCCGCCAAGGCCGCGCGGCCGAGGTCAGTGACCCCGCCAAGGCCGCGCGGCCGAGGTCAATGACCCCGCCAAGGCCGCGCGGCCGAGGTCAGTGACCCCGCCAAAGTCGCGCGGCGGAGGTCAGTGACATTACTGTAGTATGTATATAATACATATAATACAATATAAAGTCATAACCATAATCACAGAAAAAAGATTTAAATCCACTTTTAGTATAGAACCGTTTTTCTCGTCTTCGGCTCACTTAACAACATGTATAAAGAATAATTTTTCTTTTTTCCATGCGTATAGCAGAGCGAAGATTGAGAGCGGCCAGGGCCATATAAAAAAACTGTAAGAGTTTGTTTATAATAGCCGTAATCTTTGGCCAAAGCCGTAAAAGCTGGAAGATAGGAACTACGCGTACTACTGTTCAAAATTATAAACGGAAGTACGAGCTTTCTATCTTCCAACTTTAACGGCACTGGCCAAAGTTAGCAGTTACAGCTATTATAAACCAACCCTAATAGCTTTTCTGTTCTGTAGCCAGCGCTATGTTCACTATATGTATATAGCTATATAGTTCTTAGAATGTTGTACAGCATAGTTGTAACATAATTGTGTCCCTAATATTTTATTGTTCTTTCGAGCTGTATAATTATCTTTATTTCTCGTTAAATGTAGAATAAAGATAAAATGATGCATCGAAATTTACAGTGAAGCTTTCACCGCATCCTTGGACTCGTACACTGAATAGAACCGCACGCTGTGGACATAGCACGGAATAGAATCGTGTCCACGTTTGGACGTAGCGTACGCATCGACAAGTCGTTCGTGGACATAGCTACGTAGTTGCCAATGTGCAAACACACAAGGACATTGCGCTGGCTTACAAGACGGAAAAGCGATAACACATTCTCTTATGAGCCTGGCCGCTCTCTCAGTCTTCTCTCTGTTGTTACAGGTTTTCATATAGCCCCTTTCGCTTTCAGTCTTTTCTCTGCGTGCAGGCAGATCTGATTCGAATTTTTAGCGCCGATCGTCATTTCGATCTTTTCAACCGCCATCTGTTGAAAATCTCCGCGGTTTTTAGTAAATATGTCACGCATATATATAGAACACCTACATGGTAAAGCAGTCTCACGTGAGATAAGTGTAATGACTACAAATGTCAAGTGATGCCCAGTAACGCACCTTGATGCATCGACATTTATAGTTTTTGAGCGAGAATTGTGGAGTGATTTTGGCCATTAGTTTTTGGGAGATAAGACCAAGACAAAGAAGAAGAAGAATCTTCCCCGAGCTTTTCGAAAAACCACACGAAATTTCGTATCTTCTCTACTGAGGTTAGGTTTTCGTTTTATTTCGTCACAACGGGGGCTGAACAATCCGTCATGTCCGTCTCTCAGATGGAAAGTATCCTTCAAATATCGAATTAGTCGTATTCAGTTCAAATTTTTGATTTCTCTTTATAGTAATTATGTTTAATACAAAATACTTTTTAAACAGAACACACTAGTGATTGTCAGATCATGATCTCTCGACCACTGATGTTTGCATGAATTCTTCTTTTCCAATTTTCAAACACAGTTGGAAGTCCACATCGTGTTAACGTGAATTGTTTTCCTTAATTAACACAATGTAGAAAACTTATTTAATTTGAAGTTTGCTGTGAAGGAGTTAGAGAGAAATTCCAAAAAATGTGAAAAGGAGGAGAAAATAGAGAAAGCAAAGGTCAAGAAGGCAATACAGAAAGGTAACATGGAAGGTGCTCGCATTCACGCAGAGAATGCGATTCGGCAGAAGAATCAGGCCTTGAACTACCTCAGAATGAGCGCCAGAGTGGACGCCGTAGCCAGCAGAGTGCAAACTGCGCTCACCACTCGCAAAGTCACCCAGTCGATGGCTGGTGTTGTCAAAGCCATGGATGCCGCCATGAAGTCGATGAATTTAGAAAAAATTTCCGGTCTTATGGACAAGTTTGAGAGCCAATTTGAAGACTTGGACGTGCAGAGCTCGTACATGGAGAACGCGATGTCGCAAACCACGACTACCAATGTACCTCAAAATGATGTTGACGCGTTGATGCAGCAAGTTGCAGACGAAGCTGGGTAAGACAATGTTGACAAAGACGAAGTTTATGTTGCTGCACTTGTAAAAAATATCTCAAGATAAATAAGATTTTTATGTAGATTATTCGTCTACTTTGTAATCTGAATTGATTTTTATTTGTTCACAGACTGGAGTTAAACATGGAACTACCATCGGGTCAACTAGGCAGTATTGGTACTTCAGTGGCTGCAAGCCAGGAGCAAGATGAGCTGACACAAAGACTGGCACGACTTAGAGAGTAGTGCTAGGAGCTACTTTGATATACTTGTGATTCTTTCATATGTTCTATAAATTATGTAATATATATATATATATATGCTATAATATTATATAGTAAGAGAGCATTTTGGCATTGCACGCTTCATGTGCGTTTTCTAATACACTAACTTGAAATAGAGATGAAAAGAAAATCCTTATCTTTAAAACCATGGTACTTCGATACGTATCGTGATTGTATAGCTATATAACGTTGTTATTGAGATCACAAAATGTTTTAGACAACAGAATAAGATAAGATGATAGAACTTTTGTTCGCGTTATAAATTTCTAATCCTATAAACGTCTTACTTCCATCAACACTGACCATAAAACATATATCTGCAAAATTTTGAAAAATTTTGAGAATGCAATCTTAAAGTCGCGCAGTTCTGTCTGACAATTCTGTCAAACAATTGATTTACCATCGAAACTATGCCTTAGAAATAAATGTAAAAAAATGCACAGAGTTCCACAGACTCAGATGTGTGTTCTTAGAGTTAATTAGAACGCATTATTAGCAATGAGTTAAAATTAATCGAGATCGTAGATCAAACTTTTTCCGGGATTAACTCTTAGAGTACAGACGCAGCTGATGCTCGTTTAAAAGCAAGCATTGTGAAACCTGTTTGGTCTTAAACTATTAGGTGATTGCGCAATTGAGCATAATTTTTAATTGTGCGACTCCGCGCATCTAATTCTACAAACTCTAATTATTTTATTAACAGTTTTTACCCGAGCGGATATATGCGCCCACAGTACTCTAACGGTTAAAAACCGTAAAATCGATCAAAATTTCGATTAACACGTTACAGTTGTGCAATCGAATTATCTACTTTTATATTAATTTTTTTTGCATATATTACGATCGTGCAAAACGCGCTGCGTAAAGATAATTTATATACACATTTGTATAAATTGAGAATAAAAATGTTTGTCATTTATACTAAATATTTTGAAATTATTGAGATTATTAGTAAATATTGCGCGTATTTTTATAAACGTCTCAATTTGCTCTTTCATCTGATCAACTAAATGTTTGAGAGTATATATAACAATTACGCATACAAAATCTCGTTTGGAGATAAACATATTCACTGAGACGAAAGACTAGGATTGATGAGTGAATTTTGAAATGATTGATCTCTTACGTAACTTCGTCGTCGCAACTAGTTTTGTCGTACCATCCTGGCACCAAGAAGTCGTTGCATCGATTATGCGCTTTTGGCTTTTGTACTCGAGAATGGCATATCTGTTCAATCAAAACATGCCATTCTCGAGCAATAGCTGTAATGGCGATTAGCTTCGCGTGTGGTTTTTCAGAGAGTAGTTGTTCACAAACAATTTTAAGATGACGCTGATATAACTGAAAGATAATTATAAAAGGCCTTTTCAAAGGCGACGTTCAGGTGGAAAAAAAATAATAATTTGTTTCACTTTATTTATTGTTTCATTATTTAATCCTTTCTATTCAGCGTTCTTTTGCATGAGCACCAAAGATCTACACATGTAATAAATTGTGACTTGTAAAAACAAGATGAATATATCGTTGGAATACTATAATGTGCTTGTGCCACAATAACATTAACATACACAATTACATTGAAGGCATTGCTAAACTGGTTTCCAACACATTTGTTTATCAATTACTTTTGCGTCGTAATTTTTATTTTTATGCCAGCCGTGAGCTGAGGGAAAAATACTTACGTCATTAGTTGTAACGTGCTCTTATATACATATAATAAAAATAATATAATTACATAAAAATAGATAAATTTATATATAACATTTGATAATATAATATTATATAATATTAGAAACTTTCTCGTCAATAAATAAATAAAGATAACAATATTAATTTTTATTTGTATATAATTTATGTATGTTATTTAAATTTTTTTTATGTGCGCGATATATTTATATTGATCTCTATATTGAAGATTTCATTGTTTTATTTTTTTTGAACAGAGACGTTTTGTGAGTATCTGACGCGCACAGTTATTCCAATGACGTAGACGTAGGCGATTCAAAACTTCGATCGCTTGTGTAACCATGTACCAATAAAAACGCACGTGCTAAACTAGCACGCGTATTATAGTTGATCTACATCGAGATTTAATAACACGACAGACGTATTGATACGAATGTTACACATGAGAAAAATAATAATTATATATCCGGAGCTCTTTAATCACGGAAACGACTTGTTTTTTATGCCGGTTTTTTCTGGATTGAAATGTATTATGCAAGCACGAGACAATATCATTAGTACATTTTTTGTTTTTTTACTGTTGTTAATTGTGCGTATTTACCAAGAATCAAGATTTTGTTATTACTCTCACAAAACAAAAATTCCATTAGACGTCCATTAGACAGCTCCATGCGAATCTAATAGATATCTAATGGGTGTCTGGATAGATGGATGTCTGTGTGGATCTGTGTGCGTAATGTTAACTTAAATATTATTTACAGAAAATACATAATGGATCGAACAATTACGCGTCATTTATCTCAATTTAATTCTCAATTAATACGGAAGAGAAAATCAACGACAGAACACGTTGATGAAAATATTTTTCGAATAATTATCTAAAAAACGGAAATATGAAGAATTACACGCACTTCTTAAAAATAAACGCGTTTATTGTGATCTACAATTTATACGTCGAGACACTTTTTCACAACTGATGTTTTTTTTGTAAGATACGATTTTCTTGATAGCTCCCGTTAATGGGGTAATTTCCGGCGTTTTATAGTGACTCTGACATTCATGATTTTCCGAAAACAACAAAGCGACCGATGAGAGCCGCGACGCGATCGTGATTCTTTTTTACGTTAACGGGAATTATGGGCCTTGTTCGCGATGAAATTTATCACGCTTCGATGGTTCAGAGCCGGGCTGGGAAAAACCCGGCTCTCGACATAATACCCGCAGCGATCGGAGAGTCCTGTAAAATCCTCATTCGATTTGGCACTATCTGATGTCACGGCCGCGTCGTGAAGAAGAGCAAGCGTAAATATAATATTTTAATGTGTATACGTAATTCTGTGTTACCACGGGAATTGTGACGGAACCTCGTCATACGTGACGGAAACTCTCGCGACACGCACGAGCTGCTAATTCGCAAAGAATGAAAGAACCTCATCTAATCGTTTTAGAGGAAAATCTCATTGGCATTTGAAATGACTCAAGATGCGACGACTGATAACATCCTACCTGAATTACATTCGTTGCCAACTATGTTGCGTTTACGTTACGTCATAAAAATATCATTTTATAAAAATTTGAAAAGCCATACACATATATGTAAAAAAAAATCTTTAAATATTATAAAAATTTTATAAATATAATTTTGCACGTGTGCGAGACAATTCTCTTCTTGGCGAAAAATAATATTAATAATATTCTGACTTGAACAATATTTTAGTGCGAACTTTGTATTTTGATCTTTAAAAGTGAACTCCTTTCAATATTAATCATTTTCAAGGTTGTATCGAAAAATGCATCTTGTTTGCTCTCGGATTTTTCCGTCGATCCGCCAACTAAAATTCCGACCAATTATGTTTAATTGGCGTATGAAATAAACGAGTTTTTTTTTTTAAATCGGGAATGAGAGCACATGTTTCACACCGAGAATAATTGAAAGAGACAGAATCTCTTCATCGCCTGCCTGGAATCGATATGCCAGGATATCACTCGGGAAATTCGGACATAGAGATGATCAAATGGGGAAAAAGAGATATTCAAATGAAAAAAGTCGAATGAGATACAACGGGAAAAATGAGTTCTGAGAAAAATGTTTTTCTGATGAAAAATGTACTAATTTTACAATCGCTTGTGTTCGCAGCGTCGTTAATTGTTCCCGCAATTATATCGTAATTATATTGTTATAATGTCCCGCGCGAATGCTCGACAGAAACCACAAACTCTCGACTCCGCAATTGATTGTAGGTCTTCTTTTGCAATGTGTTTGAAAAATAACATTCCATAAGCGTTTGTGATCTATTGAAACTGTAGAAAAAAAGAGGAAGTTTTTTAAGGAAACTACTGATCTTACGAGAAGAGGTTGAAAAAAAAAAACTAATTCTCGAGATAACTTCAGTGCTAATACGCTCCATTTCTTCGTAAAGTGAGAATCTTCAAGTAAAACTGACGAAAGTGGAAATTTATCGCGTCGTAAATAGTGTGAAAAATAGCCAGATAAAACAAGATTGTTTTTAACTGGCTATTTTTTTCCACAGTTGCAAAACATTGCCATGAACTGTCAGCCAACATTTGATTTTTGCACCGCGTCTCTACATTTTATTTTTTTGCATCGCTTATCTCTCAACGAGAGATGAATCGACGCGTAATATTGGAAATGTAACAAACACAAGAAAAGTTATGAAATCTCCCAAAGGTCTTCTCGGAAGAGGTCGATCGCCGCGAGATATGTCGCTTTTTAATTAAATGTTTCTTAATGATTTATTTTCAAGTTGCGGATCGCGTCAACGACGATCGCGCGCTATTTTGCACTTTCAATAACACAACGGAAATAAACAAAAAAACTCTTTCGTTTTTTTTTCAAACGGAAAGAAAGAACGCGGATTTATATCGGTTTTAATTAAACCTCGCCACTCTGGACTCTATGCGATATCACGTTAAAATCGCAATGAATACACCGCGATAAATATCTATACATGCGCGGCGAACGTAACGCCTCGCTTGGAAAAGCATGAGATTCATCGACGACGTTGACCTTGCAAAATTTGCGCGCCTCGCTCTATTCAAGAAATCGACCGTTTGGCGATTCGGATGCGTGCTTGAGAAACGACGTCATCCATTGTGTTGGCACTCGACGATTAAATTCAGCGAATTAAAAATTATAAAACACATTAATACCGCGCGAACGTAGAAGAATAGGCTTTGTCATGTCGGAGAGATGGATCAGTTTTCCTCGACAAAAAAGAAAAAAAAGCGACGATCGCGAAACGTGCGCAGAATGTTTTGTTCACAGCTTCTTCTTTTTACGGAAACGTAAATCTTGATCGCACCGCGTCGCGAGGAGAAACACGAGTTTATGATAACTCGACCGCATCCTGCATTCATTAACAAATGTTTTGAAAATATTAAATTATATATATGTGTGTATATATATATATACTATATATAAAAAGTGACAAACTACGTGACTAAAAGAACAATGTCATGAAGTCATCAGCTACTTTCGAACCGCGAGACACGCGTACTTTCCACACTTGTGCACGCACAAGTGTAGATCCAGGGAAAAAATATATTTTATAAACAAATAATTATAATTTGAGAGAATGTGTGTTTTTATACAATTGTTTACTTAATTTTCTCTGTTAATTAAACTTTTGATATAATAAATAATCTCTTGTCACGTTAAGTAATTGTTTACGTAAATGGTTCTCTTGTGTCTCTTCAATGTGTGTGTGTGTAAATGTTTTATATGTTCGATATCATATCACAAAAGTTGTAATTTTAGATAATTAAACAAATATGTTAAATTCTACGGTATGGCAAAATTACAATTTTACGCTTCTCCGCCATTCTTCGCGTTTTCGATTAAACTAAGTCTTGTGATCAGATCTTAAATTTAAATTCCATAATCGAATTCCCCGATTATCGCGGAATTTACGCGCATGAACGAGCCGGAGCGCGCGGTCGAAAAACGCAGTTTTATCATCGTGATAAATTGCAAGTTCATTCTGTCTGTGAAAACTTGACTTCGTCACAGACGCCGCGCTTTCGGGGAATGTCTTCTTATCCGACGTCGCGCTGTATACGCGTCGTCGGAAAGACTTTTGCGTCCTGCGAGATATCGTGAATCCGATCGGGAAGGGAGGGAAGAGTTTGTAGCAAGTTTCCCACATGACTCGTCGGCCCCACGTAGTGGGGATCGCGGTTCAGCCGGGCGATTTATATAGGAGAAGAAATTCTTGCTACACCAGCACTTCAAGTTCGAACGGTGATATCGTATAACCGTTGAATCTTCTGGTTCCCGTTAAATTATTGTCGGTGAAATCGTCGACATTCTCAAATCAAATTCCTGCAACACACACATTCGACAATCATGGTAAACGTATACTTCTTTTCTTATAAATTTTTTTGTTCTGTCAGTAGAATAATTTTATAAAAATGTGAACAACAAGTAGTGCAACATTATTATAAACAAAACCTCTTAATGAGAATTGAAACAATTCTCTTCAGAAGATTTACAACTGATTCATTTTAATTTCACAACTTTGTGAAAAATTAAAAGAGTAAAAGTTTTTCAATTTGCATTTTTTAACCAACAGAAACGACTTTCACGACTTCTTTGTTCTCATAGTCACAACTGTTTATCTTTACAGTTGAAGTACGTCGTACTCTTCACCACCGTGTTCTGTCTGGTGCAGTCGCAGCGACCCTGGCACGCAGGCAGCAGCAATCGTCTGCCCCAGGTACTACCTCAGTACATTGACGAACGAATAGCAGCGGAACAGGCGGCGCAAGCAAACCAGATCGGCCAAGCGATTCCAGGTCAAACATTTTCAGCTGGCCAAGCGACTCCAACAAATCAAGTGGGCCAAGAATTCCAAGGAGCGCCAACGGTAAGCGCGGCTGGCGCTGTCGACCCAGGAATCGGTAATCGAATCGGTGTGGCAGATGGTGCCGCAGCTTCAGCTGCACCGTCCACGACCACGATAAATCCGCAGGATCTGCCGATTGACGCTCACGGCGATATCGAACTGGTGAACAGAATCCTGTCGTGGCCGAGAGAAAAATGGCCGTTCTGGTTCGTCAACTGGCAGGCGATTCAGGCTCATCGCGGTGACGTGAACAATCCTGCCCAGCCGGTTGAGACGCAACCCAATGCGCGATCGTTCTTCGCTGGTTAAGAAGAAAGAAAGAAAGACAAGGAAGAGAAAGAGGAAGAACGAAGAAAAATTCTACATCGAACACATCGATAAGACTGTAAATTTAAGCATTTTTGTTTTAAGCAATTTCTGATGATATTTATGGCCGCTGACGACAACGGTTATTTCCTAGTCAAAGTCATCTTCTTTGAAGAAATATCTACAAGAAGAAGTGGTCTCTTCTGCGTTTGATTATTCAGGATTATAGGTTGATCGATTCGGTTTCTCGCGATGACGAGAGAGAAGTTTAAGATACGTGTATGTATGGTCGAAGCGAGTGGCCGTGTGATCGTGCGCGAGTATAAAAGTGTTTTTGGAGTACGAGTATAAATTGTTAAACTTGTTTTATATACAGTAAATAATGTGATTACAAAATTTCGACCAGCGAGAGAATAAATTTTCAATTGTTTTTAAAATATTCCAAACACTCTTACAGATTTTCCGAAATAACTATAGTATGATTGTTGTATGTCGCCATGAGGGTTTTTAAATCGTTAGAGTTTAGTTAGTTTTTACTTTATTAACTTTTATGTGTGTACCAAGTTAAAAAAAAAGTTATTTTTTACAACAAAATAAAATGCTGCTCTAGAAAAACAATTGTTTCTCATTACTCAACATTAGAAAATAGCGCTATCGCATTTGTAAATAAACATGTTCGCGTGAATGAAAAAAATGATGTGATTGATCGAAAATTACCGTAACTGTTACTATGTGACTTTGTTTCAACATTTCAATGAGTCACTCAATGAGTCTCTCAAAAAAAAAGATACAAAATTCTTAACAAATTATTCTAACTGTTTGTAAATGTAATTATCGATAAGTCGTTTAAAAACAAACAAAAGCAAACTGACGGGAGGAGAATAAGGGCGATGCGATAGTGCGTAGTTCGCATTCAACTGGGGGGATTTATCAATGAAATCATGCGTGTGAATGACACCAGAGCAACGCCGTAGACAACGCGATCCACCTGCCGTGCAGAACGGTCGGCACGCCAATGAGCCGCGCGCAGCGCCGTACGTGACTCGCCGCGCCGCGATTGGCCGGCCGTTCTGCGCACGTTGTCACGCTCACGGCGGCTCGTGACGTCAGGCAACGGCCGGCCAATACCGCCGCGCGAAATTCGCCAGTGCTCGTCGTGTACGCGCGTGCGACACGCGGTTGTGTTTGTGTGTGTGTGTATTCTCGGTGGCACTGGAGGAACCACGCGGAAACGAGGCTCGCGGATCGACGGGGCCAGCCAGCATCGTCGGGATCGCGCGACGACGCCTCGCGGTAACAGGCATCGACGCGCAGATGTTAGTCGAAACTCGCGACTGAGACGCATCTCGTCGCGCGTGTAGCCAACGATTTTGGAATCTCGGTGGATTTTACATTTACGGCCGAGGGGGATGAACACGAGCGGAAGATAGAGGAGAAGGCGAGACAAATGTGTCTAGTCGCGGCGTGACACGCACACACGCGGGCAAAGACGACGAGAAGGAAAGAGAGGGAGGAGGAGGAGGAGGAGGAGGAGAGGAGAGGAGACGACGGGAGAGAAAGAGACAGAGAGAACATAGTTGATATAGCGTGGAGTGTGTATCGTCGCGCCGCACCTGACAGTCCACGCGGCCTCTCGCGAAAACCCCCCCGTCGAAAAACACACTCTCTCGCCACGCTATATACAAAACGAGGACCGCGCCGTGTTTCACTCGGAACGCGAGCGCCATTGGCAATGTCGGGAAGTGACAGCCCAACATTCTTTCACGGCCAGCCCTGGTCAAGCTGGATCGAAAGAATCGGACGAGACAAGCCGCTGAGTAAGTGCGCTCAATCTCTCCCATCGCGACGCCGCAAACCGCCCTCGGCGGCGACGGGCGTCGGTTGGGTATATGCGTATCCTAACCTCACTTCGACGGTCCTTTGTCCGGCCGCGACGGCAGCGCGCGCACGCGGGGCGGGAGGGGGACAATGTCGAAGGGGGTGTTGTGTATACGATGTATCTCGGAGAGGCACGGGGGGAAGGTTGCACGCGCCGTGCGGATTTCTCTCCCCCGGCGTGTTCCTCCCGCGCCTCTCCGTTGCCGGCGCGCGGATATCTACGCGTATGATTTTCAGGATTGACAATTATGTAATGCGAACGAGCGTGTCTCTTCACAAATTGCTCGTTATCCCGTCCGGCCGAGAACAAAACAATCGGCAGATAAATTTAGTAAACACCTGTCTCTCTGTTAAAAAAAAAAAAAAAGACTACAAGAGAGAAACACATGGTGTTTGCCTCTCCTCACGTTCGTTTCCTCTGATGAATTTCTGTACTAGCAGTTTTCCTATCTATGCATGTATATAAATAAAAAAAATAATAAAAAATAAAAAACAAAACATAATAAAACTCACTCTTTACCTAAAAAGTTGTGTTCTTTATTTCTACATTTCTGTTCAAAAGTTGAGGCACACAAAAAAATCAAGTTTTAAGATTAGAGTATACTTTTCTGAAGGCAGAGGTGAAATGGTCTTAAAAATTTTCTGAATATTTGAGGATGTATGTGATCACAGCATATATAAAGTGTGTGACATAAATATGATGTGTTTTGAATAAAATATATTAAAGTATAGCGAATCTGTACAATAGTATGCTGTTGTGTGTGATCATAGCTATTACACATGTGCACATTATTCAATGTGTGTATATCTTAAAATACATAACACATTATACATAGGAGATGATATATGAACAATTAAAACTAAGAGATATATTTTGTGTGTATTGTCTGCAATAGTTTTGAGATAGCTAGTATAGATTGTGTTGTCTATATTTCAGGTGATGAAGAGACAGAAACTCAGCCCTCAACCTCAGTCACGCGTCTTTCTGCAGAAGGTGCTCGACTCAGTTTACATTAAAATACCAATATCATACACATTGGTGATGATGTATTTCTCAATTTAACACTACTACTGTGTTTTTCAGATATTGATCTGTATGGCTTCTGTCCAGAAAGAGATACTTTTTATGGGGTTGTATGTGAAATATGCAATTCCATAGTGAAGCCACAAGCTCTCATTCAGCATATGGGTATGTATGCACAGTTGATTGCTATTATTGTAAAGAACAAATTGTGTTCTGGATGTGTTGAATGAACATAATTTATGTCATTTATAGACAACTTAATTCATTCAATATGTATTCTGTAAAATAAAACAGCTCTTGATTCCAAAGTTTAATATTTAACATTCTGATTGTTTCAAGATTCAAGTCGAGATCTAAAGACATATAAATATGTTCCAACATGTAAAATTTTTATTTATAAGATAATAGCAGCAAGATAGTAGCAGCAATGTGTTTATATATATCAATAAAGTCTTTTATACTTTAAGATTTTAATTTTAATCATTATTTTATTATTAAGATTAGCATCAAGTTTTAGAGAGAACGTAGTTTTATAAAGACCTTTTAAATTATTAAACAAGTGAGCTCGCAATTTATTAGCAACTTGTATACGTACATTGCAGGTATAAAACTTGTAAACACACACCTTCTGTTTTGCCACAGAGAGCCGTCATCCTTCCGGCACGGCTTTTCCACCTCCTTCAACCCCGACCACAAAACCGCCCGTAAAAACCCCTTACTGCAAGTTGTCAAAGCTGAAGAAAACTGCTCAGTCACCAGCTCCTTCATCTTCATCTACTTCTTCCTCTTCGATTCCCACTATTGCTGGTGCGAAGCTGAACCATACGACCGTCAAGCGTATCGCGGACCAAGCGAGTTTGACTGCGGGTGTCTCGGTGCCGATCTCCTCGTCGCCCCGATCACCACTTGAGACCATCACAGTGCAGACAACGTCTCCCAATGTGGCCGGACCTTCTAACGTCGTCGTCGTCGCGTCAACTAACACCGTTAACAGTCCGGGAAAAAGTCCCGGACCTAGCAACAGTGGAAGCAGTAGCAGCAGCGGCGGTGGTAGCGGAAGTCAGCCCCGACGGAAGAGGCTTAAAACGGACAGGTCATTGCTCAAGGACCGCGAGTATGATCCAGACCGTCACTGCGGGGTCTGGAACGAGGAGACCGGCAAGCCCTGCACCAGATCGCTCACATGCAAAGCGCACACGGTATCGCTACGCCGAACGGTCGTCGGGCGCAGCAAAACCTTCGACAAGCTTCTCGCGGAGCACCGTGCCGCGAAGGAGCAGCCGAATAGCGGCGGCAGCCGACAGACGACGAAGGTGACGGTCGCCGGCACGGTCACCGTCTCCTCGACCGCCGCCGCGTCCGGTCTAAACAATCCTCTTGCTCCCAATACTCCAGTATCCATCGTCGAGCCGGAAGCGCCAAGTTCGCCGCCCGTACTATCGCTGCCAGACACGTATCCATTGCCAAAGCAGGTAAGAGTACGTTGCTCTTTTTTCCTCTCGGCTATTCTGTACCTTACAACTTTTTACACATTTATTATTATTATTATTATGATTTATATTTCTTGTCCTCAATTATCCCATCTCTGTGATATCTTCGGTGTGACTCTTGTTCATTTGCCACGCCGTATTGTCATTTATAAAATCAGTCTCTTCTGCGCGAGCAACTCTCTTGCGCGGCAGTAGAAATGAGACTTGCTGGCGCAGCGACGAAATGAAAGTTTTTTGGTTTGATCAATGTGTGATTAGGAGGCAAACCTTCGTGAGTGCAGTTTGTCACTTGCACTGGATATATTATTGCTTTCCGACGCATTTTGTGGAAAAATGCGAAAACGACGAATTTGTGGCTTTCTTATCGTACGTCGAAAATTTAATGTGTAACCGTCCAATGAGTTTGAGACATTTGTGCATGACATTGTTGATATCTTATTTTGTATATTTGCGCTTTGAAAAGAGAACTTTCATTTCTGTGTACTGTTGTTTATAGCAGTTAAAACTGAAAAGCTGAGAGTTGAAAAAAGTAGACATCCTAGTTTTTTTTTTTTTTTTTTTTTTTTTTTAATGAATTTGACGCAATTTATATTTAACAATCACAGAGCTTTAAGCGTCAACATACGCTTTAATCGACATACGCTTGATAATGATATAATATATACTACAAACTTTGTTTAATGCTCATGCAAGGGCAAAGTGTATCTGAAACTTTATACTCTTGTATGATAACATATTCTCAGAACTCACATAAGTAAGTCGCAATCACAAGTGACACTTGTGATTCTCTTGTTGGTTCAATACTGTGCAATAAACGTTTTTTTTTTTTTTTTTAAATAAGCAATAAATTATCAGAGTGTGAATTCAAAAGACATAGATAATAACTTATCTAAATACTTTTTTTTTACTTTTGATTTTGTTATGTTACTAGTTGCAAAAAGATAAGACGAAATATTTTTTGTATTTTCAATCATGTGTAACATTCAAAAGTAGAAATCAAATTTTTGTAGAACCTTTTAGATAAGATATAAGAAAGACACGCAGTGTTGTCAATTGTAGAAAGAGAGAAAAAAAGAAAGAAAATTTAAAGAATTTATACGATATTCTGCTGACAAAAACATGGATCGATCGACCCAGTCAAGTCAGCGCCAAAACAGAGGGTGTCGGTTGATACTTGTTTTGTTTTTGTTATTGCAGGCTGTTGATTTTCTTTATCGGTGTCTGGCCCCGCATGGCTCCGCTAAACCTGTAAGGCATGGTTTCTTTTCGGCACTTAAACGCCACCTTCTCTTATGGGACCCTACGATACTTATTCTACCGAATCGCCAACTTCTCTTTTTTAGACCAAACTCGAAGATGACTTCGTTAACGCAGATGACCTGCGGAATCTGGAGTCCACTTTGGTCAATTCTACCATCGTAACCAGCAACGCCTCGCAGCAGCAGACAAGCTCGATGATGACGCCGATATCGGTGATGCTGCCGTCGTTGTCGCCGTTGCCAGGCAACAACAGCGAGGACTCAGGAGTTGCCACTTTGATACCAAGTACCACTACAACATCTGCGATGCCGGTGGTACCGGCACCACTGCCAGCTACCTGCGTGCAACCTCCTACGATAGTCACCACTGTGCTCGAGGGCGAGACACCAGTGGACATAGATACCGAAACGATGACCATGTACTCGCCAGTTTACGCCACTAAGGATACCAAGTCGCAGCTGGTGATGCAGATACAAAGACCAAACAGTCATTCGTCGCAATCGCCCGTTTCGGTCAGGAGTTACCAGCAGATGCAGGCTTCGATGCCGAGTCTGAACATGTTCGAACCCGTGGAGCAGTTGGAACAACAGCACGCCAGTCAAATCAACGGCAAGAGGTTGAATCACGCTACGAGCCCGGTATTGTCGCGACAGAGGAAGCAGCACAAGTCGCAGCACGACCTGTCGTCGTCGTCGTCGTCGTCATCTTCGTGCCTGTCACAATCACAGGACTTCTCTACGTCGATTCAGGTCGAGGCGACAACCACGTCGTCGCCATATCCTCATTTCGCCGACATTTCCTGGTCAAACTGTCATCCGGAGCCACTGGCGGTCAGCCGATGGCTTCGCATCTCATCCACTCGTAAGCAGTACAACTTCAATATTCACTGACACAAGACCCCACCCACCCCGGGCTGAGGACGGTGCGCCGCGGGCGTCGTTTGTCTACCTCCTTTCCTTTGCGAGATCCTCTTCTCCATCGCCGCCCATGTCGTTATCATCCTAGTCGTCGTCGCCGCCACAGTCGATGTCGCGTCCGCAGCCCGCCGAGGAGGGAAGGTTCTTGTTTTTACCGCAACCATCACGAAGTGAGTATTTCACGCACCGGGATCGATCGTTGAGGAATCCTGTTTGTTGACGCCCTATGGACGACAATTCCATCGAATCTCTGAAAATGCGCGACGTGATTCTTCTTCGCTCTCTCGCGCGCAATATCGCGCAATATCGCGCAACGAGAAGAGCCCTCAGCCTCCGATCACGAGTATCGTCGTGGGACGTTTAAAGAAAGATTCTCGACCGACGACATCCGGTGAAAATTTCGTTGTCTGGACGTGTACCTGAACCCACGAAACTCCACGAGGTGGAACACAACGGGTTGACGTATATCCCACAATTCCTGTTTACTCGGCGAATTTGTAACGTAGGATAGGAAGAAAAAGATTTAAGATAGAATGAGAGAATGTGCAAATGAGAAGAGCGATTGAGAGCATTGTGATAAAACGAATGAACGACAACATCTGCGAGAGAGACATGTCTAACAAAATTTTTGCACGCAACACACAGAATTTTCGCAGCACGTAGTTTTACCGTTATGTGACTTATTAAATGCAACTTCTTACACGCGTCGCGGAACATTCCTTCAGTCTCGCCCTTTTTCTCGGCGACGCGCGTTATCAGATCTGCGAAAGCTGCGTCGAACGTGTTTTTTGTTACGTGATTTCTAGGTGCTCTTCAGAGATAGATGTTTGCGTTTGTTTTTTTTTTTTTTTTATGTATCGGAAATGGTATGAAAACGTTGTGATTTTTCAATATACTAAATCTTTTGGTAAATCCTTCGTAAATACCAAAAGCAATCAATAGCGATGTACGCTTAGTATATTCTAGTTTGTTCGTGATTTTTACTCGAGTGTATAGTCAAAATTATACAATTAAGTATCGCGATATCATGAACATTTTTTTTTTTTTTTTGTTATTCCGAAACGTATTATTGCGGGAATTGTTTTGGGGGGGAGTTTTCTCTTTGAAGACTTGAGATTTTTTTCACACAAAACACACGCATCCTTGCACATCGTTTATTTTTAAGGTTTTAAAGTCCAATTTGAACGTATATATCACGCCTCTTCGTAATTTATTTGAGTAGTATGTACGTTTGTCAGGCTTGGAAGACTTTCAGCAAGTGAATTCGTATGTATGCATTATCTGTATAATGATTATTTTTTACAATGTAATTGATTGAGCGCCGCCACGTGGGCGTCGCGCCCCGTTTCTTTCGAATTGTATATGAATTTTGTAAATAGAGACCGCAGATTATGTATATTATACACACATACACCCTGTTTTATATTGTACATAAAGAAAAAAGTGTTTAGCATCCGCTACACATACGTATATATATATTATATATATATATAGTATTTGCATAGAGAGAACTTCTATTTCCCTATAGACAGACAGATGTTGATACCGCAGAGTCTCAGATTTTACACACACATAACTCTCACACGTATAAGTGTATATATGCATGTATATACATATATTTTTTTTATCGATCACGATCTCTCTTACTCCTTTTGCATATATATGTGCGTGTGTGTGTGTATTTGAACGCAAAGCGCAATTTATTTAACGTTATTCGCTTCTTGTTTTTTTTTTTTTTTTTTTTTACCATTTTTGTCAAACGATCACGCAATGGAAGTTGTAGCTCCGATTAATCTAGTTTTGAATTTATAGAGGTGGTTCATTTCGAATTGAAATGTCGACACAGATCAGAGAGAAAGAGAGAGAGAGTATACGATGTAAATATACGAATGAGTGTCTCTTTCGAGCGAATGGCGGTATATTACTTCAATACGCGAAATTGAAGAGGCCAATGGATGATTTGATTTTTTTTTAACGCGCTGACGAAAAAGAGATGTAATTTTACCGTTAAATTACTTTTTGTGTAAAACATAAAAATACGATAAATTTGACGTTTTGTACAAAGAAATGACATGGTCAATCCGCTTTCATCTATTTGCTCTTTCAATAATATAGAGAGTCTGTACTACGTCTCTGAATAACAAACATTTACGGACAACTGCGTGCGATAATAAGAATTTACGTGGCGCAAATAACGCAGTTAACGCACCGAAAGCGTCGATAATAATGTAGTTTTGTCGATTGATTTGTAAACCGAACCGAAGCCTTCCAAAATATGTTACGATTGTTTATAAAAAAAATATGACAGTTTTTACAAAAAAAAACGAATAGATTGCGATTCCGGTGCTTTTGTTTGCATCTTAAAAAGCAAAATTGCTAAGAGAGTTTCTGCTCTAAAATTATCTTCCGACTCCGGAGCTATTTTATTCTTGGCGCTTTTTGTTCACGTGAACGTTGTTGCGAATCGATCGAGTAAATCGTGCCACGCAGAATTTGTGCATGCGCTTATCCAAACAGACGGATTAGTGAGCTACACGATCCCCGCGCCACTGTATTCTACTCAAGCGACGATTTATATTTATTTTTGTACGTACTCGTTGATTGATTTTGTGCATCCTTCGCGCGACACTGCAGTTCCCCCCGGTTTGATTGTGACGAGAACACGCGCGCAGGCAGGACTTCTTATCATATATAGATTGTGATATTTAACTAATTGTCGATTAGTAAGATAATTGTAACATGCGTTTTTTTTTTTTTTTTTTTTTTTTTTGTGTTCGGCGGCAGAAACGCAGCGCTTTCTGTTTCCCCTTTGACGACAGACGGCGCGTTTATTTATGTGCAACAAAAAAAAAGGACAAAATTGT
>NW_018020625.1:742377-754286 GCF_002006095.1 Pseudomyrmex gracilis | reverse complement strand
GTAGACAACGTCTTGATTACATTAAACGAGTAATTAGTGTGATCGTGCAATTGTAAAGACAGAATATAATATATATATATATATATATATATATATATATATATATATATATATGATGTACCTATACATGTATCTGTGCGAACGTCAAAGAGGATGGGTGGGGAGGGGAAGAGGAGAATCCTGATATACTCTCGCAGGCATTGAAACTCTCGAACTGCTTTGTGAAACGTCTCATCCGCGTAATAACGCGCATAGCGCGCGCACGAAATATCTCTGGCATAGCGTTGCATTTAGTTGTCGAACCAACGTGGTTGTGTAACTTCTTCGGCCCTAAGCGATTTTCGTTTGAAAATCGCTCGAAATGATGTGAGAATCGCGCTTACGACGCTAATCACGTTTGACGCTAAAAAACAAAAAATGCGCCTCTTCAGATTCCGAAATAATCCTTAATTTTCACGCCACGATGTGAGACAAAGGAAACAAAAAAAAAAAAACAAGGCAGCTACGATTAAGTGCGCGATTGAAAAAATGCGAAACAATATGATAAATTACTCAGTTTTTGAAAAACTGTCTATATGTTGTATTCTACATGTGCATACCAGTTAGTGTTCATTGCTCAGTGCGAGGAAAAACGATCAATAAATTCCGAGCAGACTCGAGAAACGATGCGACACCGAGAACGAGCGCCGTTAAGAAACTTCATAATTTCCCGTCTGGAAAATATAATTCGAGACACACGATCAAATTTTCGACTAACTATTCCTCAGAGCAATAATCGTAATACATTCGCGTTGATGTATTAGCAGCAATAATAATTTTCATTCATTACAAGACACGCACGTTGCTCCACGAGCTTTGATTGTTTTTTTCGCGCAGTCGAAACTGGTGGTGCTGCGTCTATCGAAAAACACTAATTTTTTATAAACAGAACTTAAAACAATTTATAAAAAAGAATTCACAGATCTAATTTTTTTTTCACAAACAAATCGGTTTCAAATGTGAAGTTCCATCAAACATAAATGTTTTTCAGATACAGAATTATTAAAATTACACTAAAAAAACCGAAATTCCTTCTTCACATTACTAGCGTGTAAAAAAATAAAAAAATAAAAAAAAATTAAATATGAATTTCTAAATGTCTGTGAATTCTTTTCATTTCTCTCACGTATTTTTGTTCATATTAAAAAAGTCTGTATTAAAAATTTAATTTGCGCAAAAATGTGTCTTGTCTGTATTTTTAATTTAAAAATACAGACAGGACACATTTTTGCGTAAATTTAAATTGTTTTGTTACATATCTCTAAGTTTCATTTTATTCCAAGAAGAGGAAACACATGCAAGAACGGTTGGTTAAAAAAAGAGAAAGGCGATAATTGTTTATTTCTTTTTCCAAAAATTCAATTCCCTCTTCATTAGCACGTGCGATGTAAATGTATAATATTTTAATTACTCTCATTTACGTGAAACTGTGGTGCGATGGATTGATACACGGTAAATTAAGACTGAATACATCGATAAAACGGAATAAGGGGGGGTAGAAGGAGGGGTGAGCGAAAGAGAGAGATTCGTCGACGATTTAAATCGTCTATGATTTTAGCAAAGTTTTTTTTTTGTACATAAATGTTTTTGTATTAATTCGTGGGTATGTCGTGGGTCGATGTTTATTTGATTTTTTTGACATATCGGTGGTTCTATTATTGCTTTATCATGTGTGTTGAAACGTGTGCACGTTACCGTCGTACAGAAAGAGAGAGAGAGAGAAAGAGAAAGCAATGATTTATGCATCTCTTTGACGTTGTAATTTCACGTAGACGAAACTAAAATCAGGATTACTCTGACTTCAGGTTTTTCGCAAAACAAGATATTTTGTGGCGCATTTAATTTAAATATATGTTTTATATTTATTTGTAAACCGATCTCTCATTTTATTTGTCCGTTTACCTTTTCACCCAATTTTACGCTATTTATTTATTTTTTTATTATTATTTTTTTTTTGTCCACGTGTGCATGCGCTGATAGATATGTAAGCGAGTTATTTTGTGCGAAAAAAAAACTAGAGAAATGTCACGGATGAGCTTTGAGATTTGCATGCATACTATGCTTATTGTCACATATCACTGAGTGTTACAAATGTTACAAAATATTGTATTATGTGACGCAAATTAGATCGTATTATTCGTGTGTTGAAAGTAATTTCATGATTGATGCGTGGTATAATTAAAAGTTTTTTGATATATTGTATCAAGTGATTGATTCTGCAATTTCTATTTTCTACGTGTGCGTAGGTTTTATTAACATCTCTCGTAAAACATAAAATCAAAAGAATTGGTATTCATGTGATGTCGCGTGCTGTTTGTATATTAGATGTTCGAAAAAAAAAAAAAAAAAATTACCAGAAACTTTAATCGGATCGAGAATTACGAAAAAGACAAAGCAAAAAATCAATTTGAAGAGCAATTCGGATCTGAGCGCGGCAGAAATTGATCGGGAGAGAAAAACTCAATGAGTTCTTTTGCACGTATTAAACCGAGAATTGTCGTCGGACGATGATATCGGAGGATTTTCAAAGAACCAATGATTCCACATAACAGAAATTGTGGGTTAAGTCAAAAAGATAATCAGTCATTAGAGTCAGAGAGCGTCGAGCGAAAAAGTATAATTGCCAATGACTTTGATACGCTCGGTTGAAAAAGACCGGTTCGAAAAAAATTCTAAAAGTGTTAAGTGGACTCGAACTCGAAATTCGCAGCTTCCGCACCGAAGTTGCGAGATCATTAGGCCGGTGCTGACAATTACTGGAGCACTAGATAAAATTGTTTCGGAGAAATCTTTGAAAAACTTTCCCAAAGAAAGCGTCAATCTCTTATTTCTCGTTAATAGAGTGTGTTATTATGCGCAAAAAAAAAAAAAAAAAAAAAAAAAATTAGCTGAAGGCTAAAGTTATTCCGGAACCAATTACGCTCCGCGCAGACGTTTTCTTTTCCTTTTGGGAGAAGAACGTAAAATTAGAAGGTACACGAAAATAGTGCCGGTCGTCTTTTGAAATCGGACTTGGGCGCGTTTCTTTAGAATTTTCCTTTAGAAAAAGATGATTAACCAGCTCGTTGAGTAAAAAAAAAAAAAAAGTCTCGTCTCTGTATATACATTTTTGTAAAAGAAAAATAATATTTGTAGCAAAGTAAAGTGTATATCGGACTATAAGGGGAAAAGAGAACGTAATATTAAAAAATATTAACTGTTACGATTCAAACAAATTGACAAAAAAAGAATAACAGTAAAAACCTAGACTAAAGTATTATACTTGTACTTACTTTTCTATTTTAGTAAATATAACGTAACGAACAAAAAAAAAACAAAAAAACAAAAAATTAGAGAAAACATGAGTCTATTGATAAAATTCTTACTGAATTTTTCGTGTTACGCTTGTACAAATTATCCGTGAAGTAGTTAGTATAAAGAAATATTATTACGATCGTTTTAAATCGCATTTAAACTATTGCAGTTTCGATACTCTATAAATTTTATTATTCGAGCGACTATTTGATAGTTTCCACACTTCGTGTGAAAATTGTAAAATGAAAATTTGAAGCGATCTTTACTCGTATACGGTTGGATTTTCTATGTCTAATAAGTAGGCAGAAGTGAGATTTTAAACGACTATGTGGAATATCAATTTGACAATTTTGCGCAACTCGTAGCTAGAGAAAGTGTTCGATGTAACCATTTGTAAACTCTTTTACGTTTACGTGCGTGAACGCGCGCGCGCGCGTGTGTGTGTGTGTGTGTGTGTGTGTCGGTTTTGCTCCTCCAAAGTCGCGTGTACATTCGTATACAATACGTATAGCTTATTCTCGCAGAGGTCTTCGATTTTTACAGTAGACAACGTCTTGATTACATTAAACGAGTAATTAGTGTGATCGTGCAATTGTAAAGACAGAATATAATATATATATATATATATATATATACACGAACAATATATATAAAAATATAGGGTAGCGCGCACGACTTGGCTCGCCAGCGCTTCGTGATCACGTTCTTCTCAGGTATTTAGCATGTTTGTAAAAATCACGTAAACTCCTTCCCGTAATCCCGCGTAATCAAAGCTAGTCGGTTGAAAGAGCTTGTACAATAAACATGTTACCCCGCATGTTTCCCTCGATCGTCGTCGACGACGGGATCATCCGATTCCTCTCACGAGCAGTCGCGCCACTTCAACCACATCAGCGCTCGTATCGTGCACGATACTTTCGTTCAGATTTTCGCGACAAATTTTCATCTTTTATCTAGGCGCAACACGTCTCTCGCTCGATTCACCCGGAAAATTTCTCGAGTTTTGTGACAAACATATTTGGACACGCTTGAGATGTCAAAAAAACTTCGATTCGAAAATAATTCTGAAAAAATCAATGTTGAAAAACAATTTTTTTTTTTTTTTTAACAAAAAACGATTTTTCCGCGCAAATCGCGAGAAGAACCGCGCGCGTTTGCATTTTCATCGAGCAGAGCGAAAAATTTTCAGCGTCCTTCATCTCACGAAAGTTGAAACAAGTATCGTTCATGTATAGAGAAGAACTAGAGAAGGAGTAGGCCAATGTGTTTCTCATGTGTGTATATTCCTATGTAACGATATGAGAATTCCTATTACGTAAGAAGATTCAGGTAACTCTTTACGCGCGGTTTCGTTCACTATAAAAAAATCTTATTGTAAAAATGTAATAATTAAGAGAGAGAAAGAGAAAGAGAATGAGAGAGAGATGCGAGGAAGGAAGACTTCTGATGTCTCACCTCGAGAGGTGGATCCTCGAAATAATTCTATATTGCCAAGATAGTCTATATTGTGTAACATAAGAGAACGTGCGATATGATTTTTGTCGAAAACACGTGAGACTCTCGAAACTAATAATATTAACTGCAACGTATACATATATATATATATATCCTTAAGCTTCTTTCGTCAAGATTGTTGATGGATGTTAAACAAAATAATAAAAAAAAAAAGAAAAAAAACAACACGTGTGCGTTTCTGTGTGAAATAAAAGATCTTTGGTACTCGGGAAACAACTCGAGCGCTATTATATACGATTTATTGTACGAGCAATTTTCACGAGGTTTGCTGTTTGATTACAAGAAGAAGAAGACGAAGGAGAAGAAGGAAAGACATGTGTAACGACGAATCATATAAGTATATTCTATATAACATATATATATATATAATATATACGACGGATTGCCATTTAATTCTTGACTACTTTATATTGCAACAAATAAGAGACAGCGAGAGAGAAGAGTTATGACTGTGAAGAAATCGCATGTATCAATGACTGTGTGTGTGTGTGTGTGTTCGTGCGAGAAAGAGAAGAAAAATCTCCTTTACGATCACTAGAAACAGACATTGTTACATAGTTGATCGTTACGTGTGCATAAAAGCTTTGAAAATAAAAACGATCTGAATCATGTAACTCGTTACATTGTGTTATTCCTTTTGGCGATACTGTTCAGTTCTTTTTTATATTTACGTTATCCGCCCCCAATTTATATTACTGTGTGTTTTAAAAGTACACTTGCGCAACGTAAAATATAAAACATTACTAAATAACGTGCAAAAGTGAAAGTAAAGAACGATCGCGAGAGGGGAAATTTCATCAGGGGGAAAAAGAAGATCGATTTTACTGTTCGTAAAACTCGTCCGGGAAAGACGCGAGCCGGTCACGTCCGTCGTGAAAGGACGACGGTCATGCACGGATCTTCGGGGACGCAGAACTGGTCCACCCACTGGGAATTCCAGATTTTTTTTCATTCACTTACTTATCGAACGAACGTGTGCGCGATGTATCGAAGCCGAAAACGCGATCTGGTGAGAGTGGGATTTCGTAACAACGAGAAGTTCGCGATCGTCCAACAACAACGAAATCGCTATGTGCATGTGATAAATTGCAGAGAGAAAATTGCGATAAATAACATTGTAATGTAGAGGGAAGATAATATTTAAATGTTATAAATAGAATAATTCTCTGTGAATATGTTTGTTTGTGAAAGATTATTAGGTAATTTACGTGTGCGTGTGCGCGATAATTTTATGTCATCGCACGCGGATGTGATGTCTGAATGTTTCACGCGGGTACTTGACCTGTGCTCTTTAAATACGGAACAACGATTCAACGCACGAAGATAGCATCGTCGTGAGGTACGAGCGCAAGATCTATTTGTATGACTGTGTGGAGTGCCCCAGCTGGTCCTAATCGACTTGCGCTGTGCGAAACAAAACAAAATGAGAGATATATTCCACTCGTAATTTAAATATTTAATTATCCGACTACACGCGTAATACGCGTACAAAAGATTTTTGTTTCTGAAATAAATAATGTTCGATGTATTATATATAATATAATTTTACTGCAATTTCACGCAAATCTCTCGATCGTCTGTTGTCTCGCAACGTTATTCTGCAATATTAAAATGTAAATATATATGCACGTTTTTGTAATTAATTCAGTAATAATTCTCAGTAATTAAAACAGTGATTATACGAGCTGAAATGAACTAAGTTTAGTTCGATCGCATTGTGTGAGCGTAACACACACGAACGAAGAGATAGCGTCAAGTACATAGTCATCACTCGAGAGATGTAAGATCGCGAAATCCATTTATTGTCTATGCGAGTGCGCCAGCTGGAGCTGATCGTGTTGTTGGATTCGCGCTCTTATACACCGCCGGGTCATTGCCATTGCTTGTGCAGTTGCTTTATTGGACTCTGTTGACTTTGGCGCTTGGCGCGAAACAAATCATCATCAAGCTACCGTTGATGATTAGTTTCGTGTCACGCGAGAGAGAGAGACAAACATTGACGCAATATCACAATATATATGACTTGCACGTAATATCTTTACTTACAAAAACAACCCCGTCTTACTCTGTACTGCAATCGATACCGATACTTGATTAACATTATTTGATTCGGTGTTTATGTGTTCGCCAGTGAAATAAAAAAAAAGTCTACCGGTAATTAACTTAAAATGCGCGCGAATGTTTAACGAACAAAGTTTTATCAAAAAATGTGTATGTTTACTTCAAAATGCGTGGCTACTTTGTTCGAGAGATTATCGGTTTTCTACCTGGAAACAAGGATACCGGACCTTCTCGGACTACGTCTGGTCACGTCGGTGCGAGGTAGTGGGGTGTAAGGTTTCTTGAAGGGCCTCCTATTCAGGGCCGAAGATTTGTCGAGCGTGCGTTTCTTTTTTTTTCACATCGGCATCACCGGACCCTCTTCCTCGGCACGTTCTTTTCGCCTCGGATCGTTTTCAAAGGAGCTTATAAAAGCTATTCATTAAAACGAATCAGATGTACGGTGACAGGAATGTACGGTTAATCCTTGAGGTAAATTTTAAATTCGTTTATTTACAACTTGCCGGACCGATAATTTTTTTTAAACGGCCGCTCACCTCCACGAGACGGCAATAAATCCCGATTTTAATTCGTGTTGAATAAAGCATCTTAATTTTTTCCATTTGTTTTTTTTTTTTTTTTATCTTCGGTTTTCTTCGGCGGGAATTTCTGCAGTATCTTATACAGAATGCGAGGTAACTCCAAAAGGAAATGGGAAAGTTATATCTCATCGCGTTTAATAAAATATAAATTTAAAAAACTTCTCTCTCTTTTCTTTCGCGTGTTTTTCAAGCGTCGTGCGAGACATGTTTGAATTTAATTAAATATGTTTTACGGACAAAATAATTTACAAAATGAAAAAAATGAGAAAAATTACTTTATTCAAGGCTTCATCGAGAGATTTCTCGCATCTTCCGTAATCGTGCGCGTAACAACATCAGAGTATCCTGCTGATCTCTAGCAAGAGATAGAGAAAGCAAAGTCGAAATCCGCAAGTCCGTCCCTGACCCTAGCGATCGACTTCCCTGCGGCGAGCGATGGGTCCGAGAGGAGCTTCCACCCCGTCCCGTCCTTTTCCCCGGATACACTGGGCAACCTGTCGAGCGCGCCCCAGCATCTTCTCTCCTCGCGTGTTTCTACTCTTCCTTCTCACTCCGATTCCTCCGCTCGTGCTCTCGCATCAGCCGCGCGTTTATCCGCGCGTCTCTTTTTCCGCGCTCTTGCCGCGCGCGGACGGTGTGCACGGACGTGGAAGGGGCGAGAGGCCGAAGGAGGAGGAGAAGAACCAGTCGTGAACCAGAACCGTCGGTCCTCAGAATCTCCCAGTCACCTCTCCGAGTCTGTGCGGGGACCAAGTGTGCGTGGAAATTGTCGCGCGCGATCTCCTCCTCGCCGGTGACCGTGCAAAGAGATCGATCGATCCGATCGTCGTTACCTCAGCGTCGTCGTAGCGTGCGAACGCGCGCGATCTTGTGCGCGCGATCTCGCGCGCACGCGCGCACTCGCGTCGATCTGATCGCGGATCGGCGATGACGCAGGTAGTGCCGGACGAGGATGAAGAGGACTGACAGGTTGGTTGGATCATTTTTGTATTTACGTATATAGAGACAGGTATAGTCCGTTCGTAGGGACGGTTTACCTGAAGGGAGCGAGAGATAAAAAAAGATGCTGCCGGTGGAAGGACGAGGTTTGTAAACAGACTGGAGTAAAATTTTAATCCTTTTAGCGTTTATAGTAAAAACGCTGTAGGTACATTAGTATTTTAAGAAAAATATATTGTGCTCGCATACGTATATAGTAAAAGCGAGTAAAATTGTAAATGAATAATAATCAATTCTTCTTGCTACATTTTTTACGCTAATTAGTTCAACAATAACAAATCAAATGCGTTTGTAAAAAGAAGTTTGCACCGGAATAAATTTGTTTAAGTCGATTAAAAATACTTCTTGTTAAAAACACATAGTTACCCACAATTTAAAAGTCCGATGTTCTTTTGCGAAAAAAGCAAATTAAACGTTTCGCAAGTGTTTTGGACCGAAGAAAATTTATGCGTACTAAAAGGGATTGTTGCGTTACGAAGCCTTTTTGAGACGATTAGAGAGAGAGAGAGAGAGAGAAAAAAAATCTTAGAGATCTCCGGGCCGAGACTAGATCTCGAGACCAGATTTCCTGCAAGCGGTTCTCTTTTAGCGCGAAACTAATTACCTGATGATAATATAGTAAATTTGCATGAAATTTATGTGGCACGTTAATGAGACTTCGCGTGTTTATGAGAATTCAAAGGGAGAGAGTTCAAACCGCGCGCGGTTGCGTTATTATATATTTCGTAACGCGGAATCGCTCGTTTAATCTGTTTATTGACTTAATTGAATAATTATTTCACGCACGTTGCGCGCTTTGTTGCACATTACGATCGCCGGACATCGAGACCAAAGAGTCAATAACCCGTGCCACCGAGGTCGATCGTGTTATTATTTCGCGATAAAACCTCGTTACGAAAATGACACGCTAAAACGTCGCAATGACACGCGCGTCGCATATTATAATCGCGAGATTCGAAGCAATTTGTTGTTGCGAATAACGCAATTCTTTCTCGCGATATGAGGGGGAAATAAATTTTCGCTGATCTTTTTAATCGGGAAGATTAGTGATTCAGAAAATTTCCTCTCGGGGTAACAACACATCCTGTCATCGCCGAGTCACCACCTGGTGACCGCATCAAGTATATATATATATATATATATGGCCGAAGGGGACTGATATCGGAGTAATCAGTCCTGACGCGATATATGATTATCGTATTTCATTCGCAGGCGGGACACCCACCGATCCGTACAGTTTTCCGATTTGCATGTTGCAGCGCGCGACGTTACGGAACGTCTATTTACGATCTGCTCGCATCGGTTATTTATATTTCACGTACGCTCGATCGCGACTTATCTCTTTGTAGAGATAGCAGATGTGCGTGTGTGATAGCAGATCATTCGATATTATCTTCTGTCTCCGTTTTTCAAGGGGCGCGGGCATCGTCTCTCGGAGATCATCCCCCCCGTATCGTCAGTGTCACTTCGACGCGGCACATCTCTGCACGCCGATGATTTTGTTGTCGGACGGCTCGCTGCCAAATGACGATGTACTGACATTTTTGTTATAAAGATGCGGCAAGAGGAGGAGGAGGAGGAGGAGGAGAAATACACGTATTTTTAGGCGCGACACAGACACGTTGGGAGCGACACGTTGGGAACGCCCCCGAGCACGTTGCCGGTTAACTACGCTAATCGTTCTCGCATACAAATCTCTCCCCAACACGTACATATATGTACATACGTGCGTATACGTAAAGCGCGTGCACCGTCTCATTTGAGATTGCTGCGCGTATTACCGCAGTCAAGATCATTACGATTGACACAACTACGTGATCACGTCCGCGACGAGCGTAATATGCAGAGAAATATTATTAACGGTTGGAGTTGGCGCGTTGATGACTGACATTTGCTGAATTCTCTCTTGACAAACTCGCCTTCCTCGAGAACGAGGAAGTCTATAAAATGTCGAAAAGTCGACGCGGTTGACCCCTTGTGATTTTCGTTTCTGTCTGATTTCGAGTAAATTTAGTGACGAGAGTTTTTTCAGTTCGCGTTTCGAGATTAAACTTTCTTAATTTGCAAAATAGAAAATTTCCGCAATTAAAATCTTCTCAACATTAAATAATTAAATAATAAAATTCAATAATTTAACACACACGCAGATTCAAAGAAATTGCATTGAACTGAGACTTTTTTGATCGTCAATTTCTATTTTAACTGTTTTGTTAATTAAATTAAATTTTGTAAAAGTGATTGATCGCAAACGACCTGAATGTCTTGCGGAAAGTATAGAAAAGATCCGAAGAATTAATTGAAGCTTAATTTATACTGACGTACTGTGTTTAAATAACTTCACTAGTAATAACTTCACCAAGTAAATGCCAGTAATTACGGCTGAGCGTCGATTACAACAAACACACCGTAAACACACGTTGCAATCAAACGCGGCACGCAGGAATATATCTCGTGGCGTTCCACACGCCCGCTTGCGTTCCTATCATTTTTTTTGTTTTTTTTTGTTTTTTTTTTGTTTTCGAAGACGCGATTACACGGCGCAGCCTCCGGCGCGCGTGCGATTCTCCGTGTTTCGCGTAATTAGCGCCCTCGCGGAACCGCGATTACATAGAACGGGCGGGTAATTGCCGGGGGATTAGTTCGCCATTAAAGCGAAGACAGTCGTGAAGACGACGCGTTTCCACGGGGATAAAAGCGTGATTTAACCGCAACGCTTTATATAGACGCGCGCTTTATACAACGCGCGCGGCTACACCCACTCGCGCGGTCGCGATAACGCGCGCGCTGTGTTCCGAAGTGATAGTGAAACGCGGCGCGAGAGAGGATAGATAGTTCGCCTGGCATCGCCATTTACATGTACATTCTGATTAGCGGTCGACAACACACACGTGGCGTAAAACGTTTTGCGTTTCAAACGGCGAACTTGCGCAATTGTCAGAATTCACGCGTAATGTCAGATGTTACGGATGTGCTGAAAACAAAACGTGTGGAAACTCTGTCTATATGTTATCGCATATAATAATACAACATATTTCGCATATCAAACTGTAAGTGTTAAAATTGAAAGCTGAATAATTAGTTGATACAAATTTTTTTTTTTATTTATTTTCAATTGTTTCAATTCCTTCCTGGAATCTTCATTGGTATACAAAACTAAATTTTATTTAAAACAAAACTTACATTGTATCGAAATGACGATAAATTAACTTCGTGGTCAGAACTGGGTCTCTCAGACCCATCCAAAAACTTCGAACCGGTGTCTCTAGTAGAAATTAATTTTGGTAATTATGCAGTTATACGGACTATTTTCCGATCTCAACAATTTTGACATATGTTATCAAGGTCACCTCCCTGAATAATAATATGAAGGTTTTATCCGTCGCTCATTGTTTATAAAAAACTTATGAACAAAAAAAGTTT
>NW_018020625.1:693270-737235 GCF_002006095.1 Pseudomyrmex gracilis | reverse complement strand
ACGAGAGTTCAATCATCAAACTTTTTTTGTTCATAACTTTTTTATAAACAATGAGCGACGGATAAAACCTTCATATTATTATTCAGAGAGGTGACCTTGATAACATATGTCAAAATTGTTGAGATCGGAAAATAGTCCGTATAACTGCATAATTACCTTAATTTTTTTTTAAACGTTTATATCTTCAAAAATAGACTAGACAGTTTTGCAATTTTGTTTGTCAACGCAGAATCGTTCAAACTTTCAATAAAAAAAAAAAAAACAATTAAAAAAATATTGATTTTTCGTGGAGATATTCGATTTTAAAGTCGCGTGGGTCTCACAGACCCAGTCTGTTCAACTAGTAGGCGGCTTTGAAGTCTATCCACAAAGGGTTAACTATCCGATGTTATAATAACAATATAAGCGACGCGCGCGAGCGAAGGCTATCATTAACAACACAAAGTGAAAATGTGCAATCACACAATAAATTGATAATGTGCGGATAATAAAACAGTCTCTCAAACGCATACGAGCGATTTGCGTTGTTGAAAACTGGTAGTTTCAGACGTAATAGGTTTAATTTGCGTGGGCACCCGGCGCGGCCTCTTGCTTATCGATGACATCGTCCCCGGCGCGCTCGTCATTTTCTCTATGGGCTTGCTAACAAGATATTTCCATATTGCGTAGTGCGCCGCGCGACCGCTTTGAGAAAATCCACAGTAGCAGGTGCAAACAAACTTCTCTCATCTCATCTCTTTTTCCCGTCTGATAGTCGACGCACACACACGTCACGCATGTGCGTCGATGCACATGTGCAATGTGTTACATAACGACTTGCAACATCAAGTCTATTTGGTTTGTAACAAAAGCGTATTTAGCACACGACCGTCTCCGCGCGCCATTCCTATTTTATAATGCGCGGTGTGTGCGTACGTAATTTGTCATATGTATACCGCCGACAATAAAGGCTCCGCGAAAACGAGATAAACTGACGCTCTCGAGACTTCCGTCTCAGTAAAGATAACACATTCGTTTATTGAAAGAAGATCGATATTTTTACGTTATTCTCAATAGCTATAAACTCTTCTATGTTTAACATTTTCTATAAAATTATTTCTACGTAACAAAATTGTGTGTGTGCGATTATAAAAATAATTTACTGATTTACTTTTTTACAATAGAAAAGATTGCGATAAAAACAAAACCTAATCGGTAAGAGAGCGAAGAATGTGCGCGCGTTAATATTCGCACGCGGTTGGACTTACTTCAGATTTCGCTTTTCATCTCTCTGTAATAAAGATTCTAGGACCGCGCGCGCATTCTCACGATGCTCACGTGTGTGGATGCAGCTGTCGGCATCTAACACAAGTAACAGATTTCTCATCGAACCATCAAGTAGCTATTTCTCGCATCTGCGCCTAAAGATCGCCTGTGGCAACGCACGAAATTCGTAGAAATAGAGATGCGTAGAGAGAAAGAGAAAGAGAGAGATATACATATATATATATATACATGTATTTCCACACTTTGATATTTAAATCTTTTATGCAACTTCGCATTCTTGAATTTTAAAAAGCGACGCTTGCAGCATTCATGAATTACGTGTTTCACTCGCGTTTGCTTTTAACATACAAACGTACGAGAAGAGGCACTTATGAATGTAAAACGTAAAACGAACGAGCAACACATATTATTCGCAATGTCGGGACCTTGACATTATTTCCCGGCTCGATTGAATCGCGTTAAATAATTAATTCTGCCTCGGCGGGAGAAAAAGAGAGAGAGAGATGCGCTTTCGACAACTATGGAAATATCTCTTTGAGCCACTTCGAGGCGCTACTCGCGCGAACGACAACGTCATCGCATACGGGACGTAATCGCGTCTCGGCATACTCTTCTCGAATACGTAATCCTTTTGCGAACGTATTTACTGCAAGGTTTTGTTCCTTTTTTTATTAACGGTTCGCCGAGCGGATATTTTCAAGCCGATATAGAAGCGAAACACGTGTACACGCTGTGATCTCTACCGCGTGTTTAAATCAAATCGAGCGAGGTTAATGAGAATTGATTACTAAAGAAACGCATTTTGTGTGAGAACTGTCGCGTGTGTGACGTAATTTAATTCCCAGCCGCGCGATCCATTTTTATTAAAAATTCAAACGTATACATTCGATACATCAATTTTACATTCATCAATCGCGATTTGAACTAAAATATAAAAAACATTCCGATGTCACGTAACGAATCAACAAATTTATTTCCAATGTTCGCGTTTTGGCGAGCGCAAAAGATTGTGTCGACGAAGGCGGGAATAATTTCGCATTTCTCGGAGCGTGGCAACAATTTGAGATTCCGGTCTGCCGCTTTTACGTAACCCCCCCATTATTTTCCTCCAGCAAAAGAAGCCGACGCACCGTTTCCCGAGTCTACCTCGAGGAGAGAGAAACGCGAGCGAGCGCGCGCGGTCGTAATAATTTTTTTTTTTTTTCACGATATTCATTTTTCGCCGCCGCGCGCACAGCCGCACGAACAAACAACACCGCCGTCGTCGACAACTACGTGCAATCGCTGCGTAAAACGGCGAAAAAACGAAAAATCGGTCACGTGTGCAGCAACACGGCCGTGCGCGTTACAATAATGAGGCTCGCAGGTAGCAGAGAATACACACACCCGGCGGAGTCGGCCGGCACGAAATAAATCTCTCCTCGCTTAGTTGCCTTTCTTGGCCGAGTTTTTGTTCCCCGTTGCACTTGCCCTTCTTTCTCTCTCTCTCTCTCTCTCTCTCTCTCCCTCATCCCTCTTGTAATTATCCGCATGACGATAATCACGCTCGACGAAACGATGACGGCGCTCACGTCGTCGAGTTAATAAGTTCTCCGGTTTTTCTTTTCTTTTTTTTTTTTTGTTTTTTTTGTTTTTATACAAAGTTTTACCTCATTTTCGTCGGAACACTTAAAGTTCGTGCGCCTCAACAACATTGTTATTACGATCGGTAAAAGCACTAATGGACTTTCATCGCGCGACCAATAATAAATTAGCGAAATCGTGTGGTACATTTAAATAACACGATATCGCTATTACAAAAAGCAATCGGAGTCGAACGATTTTGTTTTCGAGAACGATTCGTGTGCGCCCGCACGTATGTGATCGAGTAATCGCGCGCGCGTACACGCACGCACGCACACGTCGTCGCGCCGATGTAGAGAGAGTACGTTCGTCTTATCTCATTCTTCTCATTGGATCTCATCGGGAGATTATCCTCCTCCCACGTTACACAGAGAGGCGGCATATGCCCGCGTCGTCGTCGGAGAAGAGACAGCGGTTTATTTAGAATTGCGCGCACACGTTTATTTGTGAAACCGCGCGGCGGCTTTTTGCGCGACGATAAACCTCGTTTATTAACACAAACAGTCATTCGAGGCGAAGTCGGTCGTGCGCGCACACCGGACATTAGATGCGAATAGAGTAACTGAAGAACACCGCCTTGTGTGTTATATACTTCTCGCTCTATCAATCGTCGTCTTCATGGCGCATCGAGCGACGACAAGTAACTTCGCCGGCCGAACGAATAACTCGCTCACGCGTGCACACACACGGCTGAATTGCGCTCGCACTTGACAGTCGTTGACCTACTCGCGCATTCAAGAATCGCATTAAAAGACCTTTATTTTACTTTATTTTTTTTTTCTTTATCATCGAGTTACGTCCGAAATGGCATTAACGCCCGCGCGAAATCAACGTGTTTTTCTTCTTTCGCGACTTCTCGCGAAACTCGCAAAGGATAAAATTTCTTGTGTCCGTGATATCGCAATTACGTGATCGCAGTTAAATGCACGACGATGATATCAGCGATTTCTTTTTTCCTGATGATTTTATGACGTTTAACACAAACGCGAAACTAATGCGCCTGCTTTTGATTCGCGATTGACGAGCGATCCGACTCTTGATCAAAAAGAAGCGCTAATTGAACGACCGGCGCGATATAATCAAAGAGCTCAATCAAAGGGTGAGAGAGCTTCGTTTTACGATTAAATGAGTTACGTGAGTAACCGACGTGATGCGTTACGGACACCGACGTTCGTATCCGCGACGGTTTAAACACTTCTGCGTTCGAATGTGGGTATCATCATCGTTATTTTCATCTGTAATAAAAAAACAAAAAGAAAAAAAAACGTCATGAATAATTCAACGCGACTTTTATATACACGCCGGTATTATCACGTCCGCGTTTTTATGTGAAAAAAAAAAAAAAAAAAAAACATATGAAGTCATTCGGCCGAACGCGCAACATATTTTCAGACGATCTTTCTGCGAATGCAAATTTTCAAAGACACACTTTCGCGAATTGTGCAAAATCGGTAAACAGGTGGCGACTATCAAGGTGGACGTGCCGACCTTCGTTCGTTCTCGAAACGTGTCATTAGTATTTTTTTCGATGCAGAAAACTATATTACGCGCGTTCAAGACATTCACCGCGGCTATAAAATAATCTGAGCGCCGATTTCGCGCGAATCGCGCGAGTTATCTTACTGCGCGTTTTGTTTTTTTTTTTTGTTTTTGTTTTACGTCGAAGAAAACACGTGCGTGTCTGCGATTTTTCACGACGATTTCTTCGGCGGTCGGTTACCGATGCGAAGCGCGTGTTCTCTCCCGCGTGGTTCTCTCGGGGGTATCTCTCTTTAAAGGCCCTGTGTAATGCTCGCGCCGCAACGCGCATTATTCAAGTCGCACACACCGCACGCATGTGCGTGAACGTGCATGGGCGAACGAGAGGCCGATAGGTGGGCTACACATTTGCGGCTCGCATATGTGTGTGTAATCACGTTACTACGCACATACCGGGTGAAGCGGAGCGAGAGAAGTTTTAGGTTAAACATAGTTTCACGTGTCCGCGTTAAACTCCATCGTAAAAAAAACAATTGTTTCTTATCACGAAGACACTGTGCTCGCGGCGCGAAAGAGCTTCAACGTAAGAGGTTCACATTCCAAATGATAATTTTTACGAAAACTTACTAAAACGAGATTCAATAAATGCGTATTACACCGTATTTGACATTTTTGTCTCTTTAATATATACGAGAGACACAAAATTCCTCTCTTCGCAATAAACCGAGATAGTAGAGGAGAAACGCACATCGGCGTGAATAAGGGACGTGATTTCTGGTATCTCTGAAAAAAGAAACGACACACACGAGCTGCATAATGCATGCAGATAAGATGCTTCCCTTTAACGCGACATGACGAATCAATGAATAGCTCGTTTCCAACGCGGAGACCGGTAACCGGTGCAGGTGCCGGAATGTTTCAAGCACCCTTTACATTTGTTCCCCCCGTTCTTACGCGTATTACACTCGTGCGTGTGTTTACGACGACGACGACGACGACGACGAAGGTAATATTTAAAACGGTGTGCGTGCGTGCGTGCGTGCGTGCGTGCGTTCGAGAGACTCTTACGTGCAACGCCCACGCATCGCACGCCTCCGCCTCGTTGCATCAGGCCCCCGGTCGCGTTGTGTCGGGCCGCATAAGCAGGCCCGATAAAGCAACGCTCACACCGAGACAACTCTCCCGAGAGATGGATAGATAAAGAGAGACAGAGGCGATATCACAGCAAGGGAAAACAAAAGTGGGATGCCGGTGAATTAATCTAAATAATCTTTTTATACGATCGTTCGACACATTCCGCAGCGCGAGTTCTCATTCCGTATTCTTATTTATTCCACATTCTTTCTCTCCTTATTTTTCATTCCGCCTTCGTCGTTAGTGGGCGCATCTTGTATTATCCTTCCTTCTTGGAAGTAGATCTTGCGGGTAAAACAAATTTCGTCGAGGGATTTTTTTTTTTTTTTTTTGCGTAAATTTTATACATCCAATTTTATTTTATTATTTACTCCAACGCTCGTTTGGAGTTTTATTTATTTATTTATTTTTTATTTATACGCGATTGATACGTGCTCGAAAACGTACGTGCAAAAGCGCGTGAGATATGTAGCGCGTATGAATGTGGCTTTAATTCTAACACTGATCTAATGGCTGAGATTATTGACTGGCGCGCGTAGCCGTAAGCTTCTTTGCCTTTTATGTGCAGAATCAAATGGGCGTATCTAATTTATCTCCAACATTTGCGTATGAACGCTCTCGTTACTCAGATAATACGTGACCCTGTTACCACCGCGCGCGCACCCTTTTTTTTTTTTTTTTTTTAGCAATAATAATCAGTAAATCCCTTTCTCCGTGTAGCTACATGTAACTAATCACAAAGTAAAACACTTGTACTTTTCACTTTTGAAAAACTCTCCAATGTACCTCCACGATGAATCAAAATGGTGTCAGTTTCTTTGAAGAAACCAGATTTTCGAGAGTATATACTTTCATATAACTGTCGGAAGAGAGAAGAACGGCGAGTCATGCTCCTTTATTGTGTCCCCACTTAAATCGGACACTCCGCATTTTTGCTCGAGACTTCACCGGTGTAGAAAAGAAAAAAAACTTACGCATTTAAAAACAAAAAAAAAAAAAATACAAGTGTTCGAGAAGGCGATTTTCTTCCGCACAAAAAATTTTTCAACGTGATGGCCGTTGATTGAGCAACGGCCGGAGTTCGACACCTCTCTCGCCAAGATTTTCCGATAACGGTAGTAATCTAATAACGCACGTGCGACGCGATACGACGACGCGAAACGCAATACTGCGCCGCGATTCGTTTTGCAAGTCATTTTCCCGCGCGACGATCATAGCAGCGATATTGTATAATAGCGCACGCTAATTACGCATTCCCGGCGTTCGTTTGGAAATCGCGCGAAACGTACAATATAAAACGATTTTTACGATCGGTTTCTCGCGCGTTCCTATTGCGCTTCCGCGAGTATTTGAAAAAAATTTCTCCGCTGCACTCTGTCGTTTCTTCGCGCCGTCTCTCTTTGCCGCTCGTAAACTGAGTACTAATTTCTAACAGCGTAAACTCACGTAACTCCGGACTTCTTGTGGAAGTTCCAGAAAATAGATGCTTGAAATTGGTAAAAAATTTTCGGTGCGCACGTTGTTAACTAATTTAATTAATTTTTACGTTTGTGATTAGTGACACGCATCTCTTTGAATTTATCTAAGATTAATGAAATTTAAATAATTTATATATGCGCTACAACACACCGACGTGTTTCCGTCTAAGGTATTGACAAGCGAGTTTTTTTTTTGTGTGTGTGAAAGGTTCGCGGCCTTCGTTGGCTTAACGGTATTCGCACTTTACAATGTAATGGGCGGTGATAATCACAAATTAAACACACCGAGCAAAGAGAGGCACGATTGTCCTTCGAGTGACTCGCACTATCTTTAGATCCACGACAAATAGGCGACCGGCAATTTTTATACGCCGCGCTAGATCAAAGTTGAACATTGCCGACCTTCTTGTTTTCTTCGCGAAAAAATCGTCGGGACTGTCGAGACACTTATTCAGTTAAATATACAATTGGAGCGATCTACAATTAGAGCTCGTCGCGCTGAATGATGAAAGTAAACGTCAGTTGGGCTTTTACTTCTCGTCGCGATCCGATAAAAGCTGCGGCTATATACTTTTCAAAATGGAAAGAGACACAAAAAGATCGTCGGAAGGCAGTTGCAATTTTTGACATTTAATTATCAACATTTTTTCCATAAAATAATATACAAATTACTCCTCTGATGTAATTTTATGAACAAAATTTTAATTTCGAATTTCTCAAAGCGTTCAGTCTTACTTCTCCGTGTGCGTGGGACAAATCTCTGCTGATCTCTCTGCGATCAAACCGATTGCCTAATCGACTGGAAAGCACGCGTGTGTAAAGAGAGGCACGTCTCGCGCAGTAGGTGTTTCCGAAGTGTGTTTCGATCTAGTTGCGACCGGCGATAGCGATCTACATTCGACTCTAATTTCTATTTATACGTCCCATTGTCGGGGGCGGACGCGAAATGGGGATCAATTTCACGCTCAACTAAGTCGCGCTACACCGGCGCTGCGCTCGTTGTGTACCGCGAAAATCCTTGAGGTGAGTGAACGTCACCGTCGTTCATTGTTGCGATGACGACGACGACGACGACGACGACGACGACGAATGAAACGGCGTGACTTGTTACAAGTTACGTCGTAGAAATTTAATTAAGACCGCTCGGGATTTAAAGCTGCTCGCAGCGTGCGCGCAAAAAGGGCGCTTTCGCGCTCGCAGCTTCTGTCACTTCCATTAAGTTAATTACCGTCGGGAATACCATCGTGAGAACACAAGCGTCGTTATAATATGAAATTATATTATGCAATTTGCTTTCTCTGTGTATCTTTTTCTCTCTCTCTCTCTCTCTCTCTCTCTCTCTCTCTCTTTCTTTTTAATAATAACCTGCTGCTGCTGAAGTTTACTTATATATTTATAAAAATTGGTCACACATCGATTTTGCGTGTGCAACATCGTTTCCTACTTTTCCCCCGGAAACGACTTCCCGTACCGTGTTGTTCGCCGACAAAACATCGATCGGTTCCGCGCGCGAAATCTCGCGCGATCTCGTCGTGCGACTCGTTACTTCCTGTTGTCGAGAGAGAGCCACAGGCGAAAGGACCCAGAGAGACCTCCGCATCTTAGCGCGACCACAGAGAGAGAGAGAGAGAGAGAGGATGACAAAAATACGACGTTATGGCTTCGCTCGTCATCCGGCGTATACCGACGACGATATTTTCAGCCTGCACACACGTTCATTGAGAAAAGCCTTAATGGGCGAGAGTGTCGGGCGAGCCGCGCGTGGGCCGCGTGTGTGTCCAAGGCACACAAACCTTCCGGCGCGCCGTATGATCTTACATGTACGAGTGTGTGTACTTTGTCTCTTTAACGCGACCGACGACGTCAGACGACGAGCGAAATGTTCATCCTTCGACCTTTGTGTGCGATGTGAGGCGGTCATTCTCGCGTATTCGCTAGAAAGCGGAAAATGAATTGGCTCCGCGCGCATTGATGCGCGTCCCCGGCTCGAATCGGCCGAAGAAAATTGACGCGAGCGTCGTTGTGTGATTCTTCCCGTCTTATTAAAACTCTCTCGTTTTTACATATTAAATTTCTTATTTGTTTTTAATAATCCGGAAAAATTTTTTCACACATAGAAACGAGTATATCATATACATGACACACATTTTACAGATATACATATTTTTCTCCGCCGATCCCAACAAATTTTTAGGACGAGTGACGAATACAAATGACTCCGAAAGGCAATGAGTATTCGACGATTTATAAAAATTCATCGCGCGAGGTTCTGCCGTTTCCGCGCGTCGTGTGTGTGTGTGTGTGTGACAAATGGCTCGAAACACCGGAGCGGAGTGCCGGTTCCCAGAAGGGACCGACAAACGCGTGTTCAGGAGCGTTTGAGAGAAACACGCGTGATATATTGAGTTCTTACATATATACGCGTACTTTATCGGACCTCTAAAAGCCGCGTTAGGTGAAACAACCGGGGCGTAAAGTATGACGCGCGTAACACGCCTTGCGGCTTGTTGTTTCACGATACAATCTCGTTCGGGAATCTCGAGGCGATGAAGTTTTACGAGCTCGTGTGAGAAATACTCTCGCGCGCACAGTCTTGAATAACTTACGAGCCGCGGAAGGACGAAACGTAAACCAACTTTTCTGAGAAGAGATCCTGCGAATTGTCAAGATTATATAGGTTTCCCATGCGCACAGGATGCGCCCCCGTGTTTCTTTTCCGCCCTCCCGTGTCCGCGCCGGGGGGAGGAGGGTCACACACACACACGTGACGTTTTATCTTCACTCGAGAGACTCTTTCAGATATATTTCGTCCTATTTATATACTTTGAAGAGAGTTTCTTACTCTCTCGTTACCTAGGGTTATTGCGGTTAATGTTACGCTTTGAGAAAAAAGTGACGGGCGCGCAACAGGAGTCGACGGGAAAACAGGAAATTGATATTAATGCGTCCTGCTACCCCTTTACGACGTTGTTAATGATTGTTACGCGCTTCTCTCTGCACCTTATCGCGTTACATCCTCGTGTGTATTTGGAAATGCAAGGACACGACGGTGATCAATTATTCAGCGCACACATCACAAGAGATTATTCCCGAAGTACGACTGTACAACTCGAAAAGTTCGTGAGAATATTCTCCATTGGGGGGGTAGAGAAAATTACTTTCGACATTCGGGAGAGGGATTTATAGAATCTACGTGCTTGTCAAACCGAAACAGTTTTGAAAACATAAAGTAAAAGGTAATCGAGACGCGATGTTCCCGCGTCTATCGAAAATCTAATTCTCGCGTTGAAATGTACGTGCGTAAAATCTCATCTTTTCAAAAACTTTGCCCGACGGAGTCCACAAGACCTCATCACAGTGTGAGTTTTTAAAAAATGAAGATAAAAAAGATTCTACTTTTTGTTTCATTAAATGTTTTTATAGTAACAATTGTTTAATTCGCGCTTTTCCTCATGAGTTCAAAAATAAATAACCTACTTTGTTCTTAATTAGTCAAATCTCAAAATTGAAAATAACGTTAACTTTTTCTTTCTCTTTTGGGTTCCATGGACCCACCAGGTAATTCTTCAGTCATTGTAAGGGTTAAAGTTATATTTCATTCCGACTCCAATATCAATTTCGCACGCAACTGCGAAAATATTGTTGCTGCGCGGACTTTTCCGAGAGACTTAATTATAACCACTCGCACGTTACTGAGGTTCAATATCGCCCGAAGATCACAGGGAGGGATCGCGGGTAGTGAGCTTGCCGGACAGCAGATGCAAGCGAAGCGCATTCGTCCGGTAGCTAATAACAATAATAATAATTCACAACACGGACTGTGTGAATGTGCACAATATCATAATATCGCGGCAAAAGGAAGAGGACGGGATCTCGCAGTAGGTCTCTCGCGAGAGAAGCCGGGGTGTATATCTCTCCTGCACGATTTCACTATTGTTTACGAGCCATTGTGTTCATAATCGCGGGCCAGAGGCCAAGGAGACGACAGTGCGCGCGACATGTCGCCTCGTTTCTTTTCCGCGTGTGTATGTGTGTGTGCGCAAACGCGCGCGTTGCACAGTCTTATCTGATCTCGGAGAACGGAGAGAGAGAAAGAGAGAGAAAGAAATATATATGTCTCGTCGCCGGGCAAACAACTCTTTCCCTTTGTCGGCGAGATATAAGGGAGAGATTTTCCCTGCCAAATTGTTTTGCTTTATTGCGCGCAAGTACTCTGTACGTATTTTACGCGCGCGTTCCCGAGAGAATCTCGCGTAATTTTTTATATACATCTCCCGATTGAGGGTGTCTCGTTTCGATCGGCTTTCGGCAAATATGCACATACATACATCGCGAGAAGAAAGAAAGTGAGCACGTGCTGCGCCGCGCGGCTACTTTTGTGTCGCGTTCTCTTTCTCAGCCTTTTGAGGGGGTGACAAGTGACGAGGATTTTTATGGCACAGCTTTAACAAGTACATACACAAAGAGCCTTAACGGAGGTCGCTTTCGCCAGAAAGTGACGATGATGACGCTTATGGTGGGATGATGATGAGGAGGAGGTCTATCTGAATGAATCAGGTTTAAATCCCGTTTTATCATCCGTCTGCTCATATGGTTGTTTTTTTTTTTTTTTTTTTACGATTCTAGAGAGAACATTTTTGTCTTATGATGTAATATTCTGTAATATTCTGTAGATGTAATATTCTGTATTTTTAATTAATTTTTTTAAATTACAAGTTTCAAAAATTTCAAATATGTAAAACAGACGTGTGTGCAAATTAATGTAAAAAATTTAAACACAGTCGATGTGTCTCGTGATGAATATTTCACGAAACATACAATAAACGAGTATTAAAAGTGCGATGAAAAGTCGATCTCGCGCGCGCGTTTGCAGTCCCGAGCGCAGTTCCGACGTCATTCATTCGTACAAAAAGTTAACGAGACAAGAAGATAATCCGTTAGCGCCGAGCACACGGATATAATATATTATAATTGAAATTCCCTCGATCGACTTCTCTCGCGGCGCGAGATGTGTGTTCTATATGATATCCGCTTATTATAACATTACACAGCGGCGAAACTGAAAGTCACTTTATATCTAGTGCGCGAACACACATATTTTCCCGCGTTGTAACACATTGATTATAACAAGACACGCGCGTGTAAAATCGCCGAGGTATATCTCGTTGCCACATCACATACGCGCGCATATGCGCGGCGACGATGTCGTAAGATAATTTTCTGGCGACATTAATAGATAATCGAGGACGAAAGTGGTCGTGCAAGGGCATTAGCCTTGCAAGGACGATCGTGATCATATTATTTGTCGTGAATGTACTTCTCTCGTTGTCACTCAGCTCGCTCGTTTCGCGAAATCTACGTGATAATTTAGCCGCGTTATAAAAAAACCATCGCGCAATATTTCTTCCGCGCGCGTCTTCACACACACAACTTACATTATAATTTGTTTAATAATAGGACATCGAAGATAGAATTATAGATAATAATATTTTATCAAATCTTATGTTAATCAATTTCTTTATATTAGCTGAAAATATGGCTTCAGACAATAAAAGTCGAAACGTTCAGAAAATAATTTGGTAAAACTTGTCTTTGAGAAGAGGTTCTTCCGATATAACCTTTTCACATGTATCAAAGATCGTTCTCCCGAATGACAAAGTCACAGCCGTCGTTCGTTGTTTATTAAAATGTTGTTAAGAATACAATTTAATACCTTCTTTTAGGGAAGGTTCCTGACCTTCGTACATACATATTGTAAAGATCATTTTCCCGCGCTTCCCGCACGCGTACGATATAAACGAAATATTTACTTCTCAAATGTATACACACACAATGTCGGAAAACAATGAATTATTTACGAAACCTCGTTTGTTAACAAGCTTTTAATAAATCACGAGCGACAAACTAAAAGTTCTTCTTTAAGTTGCTCAGAAGGATGATCCTTATAATATATACATGAAGGACTTTATAGGTCAGTGGGAAAAGCCTCCCCTAATTTTATCAATAATTTTTGTATCTATTAATTTTGCAGTACCTGCGCTTTGCTCGTCCACGGTGCTAAATATAAAAATTATTTATTTAGGATTTATCAACACGAGCCGAAAATACAAATTATTTAATCAATTATTTAATTTTATAAAAGAATTGTTTATCATAAAAACTTTTTAATACATTTCCAGAGATTTTTTTATTTTTCTTTTTTCGTCGATTAAATTACAATTAAAATGACTTATTAATTTCGAAATAAGAAATAAATTGCTCTTCGTACAACTTCGAGATAAAACAGAGACCTAGAGAAAAACACCCTGTATATACGAGCGAGTTTAATTTTTGCGGAGGCGTCGCGCGTTATGTATCGCTCCAATTTTCTCGCAACGCGCGTACGAGCGACCGTGTATAATTCGTTATCAAAGCGTTCGTGCTTATCAGCGTGACAGAAAACACCGCACTGTATATCGATCCGGTTCACGACTCATTGTCGAACGGACGTGCCCGCGAAGCAAGTCGCAACAAGTTCACGAGGCGTTTTGCGGCCTCGGAATTTTACGCAAATCGCGCGTCTCACGTTTCTTCTGGAATTAGGCCACGGTATATACGAGCGCGTGTGCATCACTCGCCGGCGACTTTCCATTAAACGACAGCATCGTCCAGCCGGGTCTCCCTACAGTGTACGTGAGCCGTCTTCGAGCGGTCCCTTCGAGTTGCACCGAGAAGAAACGTGCTCTCATCTCGAGAACTCGAAGAGTCACCGCTCGCTCGTCCGAGAAAATTTATTTTACAGTGAATACTCTCTCGATACGAGCTAGTCGAAGAAGTCGTGGGATTCCGAGGAAATTGATCCACGCTGAGTGATGCGGACAAACGAGTTGTGTTAAATAGAAGTACGCGCGAGGAGAGAACACACTCTCTCTCTCGTATCTGTTAACCGTAATATCAAAAGACTATGGTGTGTAGTAGTTACCTCATTTTGGGCCGTCGTTCAGTCTGTCAACAAAATACTACGTCGATAGACAATTTGTAGTCGCATACGTGACAATCGATAAATATTCTCGGACAATTTCTCTTATCGGTAAGTAATCAATCGCGGCTCGAGATAATCACTTTGCCGTTACAATATCAAGACCGTAAGTACGGGATGAAAGTTTACGCAACGCGCGCGCGCGCAAACGAACGATTCGGACACAAAGTAAAAACGGAGCTCGTGTTCTTTGCGTCACGTTAAATTTGATAATTATACGGATAAATTTTATTAATTAGTGCGAAGCACACGTCACGTTTCTTACTTAAAGATATAAAGAATAATAAAAAAAATAATAAATAAAAAAAATAAAATAAAAAAAAACGATCAAGCGAAAGTCCCGCTCGAAAACTGGTTGGCGGTAAAGATGAATGCGCGCGATAAAAGTATCACCGAGCACTTTACATGCGCATTTTTCATCGTGTGTTTACTTTATCGTAAGAAAACGAATGCGTGCGTATCATTTTGTATGTATTTCTCGTAACATTGAAAAGATAACGTGTCAAGATATCGATAAGGAGATGATAAATGCGCGAGCGCGTAAACGAGCCGTTTAGCTAATTGCGGAAAGAAAAGAAGAAACTGGTAGCGGCCGATTATTTTTAAATGCCCGTGGAAATTCCGAGCGCTCTCGACGAAGTCAGCGGCGTTACCGAGAAGTCGAGCGAAAGAGAGAGAGAGTGTGTGTGTGTGTGTTGGGCGCGTGTAGAAAAATTGCCACCCCGATGGGTTTTTCGCCGGAAACGTTTGTAAAAATAAGACTCGGAGTTTCGCGCGCGCGCGCGAGTACGTACCTTCCGTAAGCCCGGCGCGAACAATTAGAAGTTCCTCGCGAGAGCGAGACGACAGACAAGAAACACAGAGCGCGCACTGTCGTCAGACCAGAAATCCGGGATACGGAATTAGCCGTCGCGGCGGACACGGACCAGCTCCGTGAAGAGCATGTTAAGGGGGTTTTATACCTTTCTGCGGTTTAAAATGCGCGGGGGATGTGAGGACGGGAGCGCGCGCGGCGCCTTAAAACCGCTCTCTCGCCACACCGTCGTACAATAATTCTTTCAACGTGCCAGCGCCGGATGATACATGACGACGTTCGCGGTCCCCGCAAATTGCCAGGTTGCGCGAATAAAAGCCGTCAAATTAGGTAGAAGAAAAATGTGCGCCGTGTCGATTTTTTGTTTTTTTTGTTTTATTTTTCTTCTACTTAAAATTCGTGTATGCGCAACAATAAGATCGACGCATTGAATAATTCAACGAGTCGGTGGTATAAACCACGTCGCGCAATTAAACAAGTTAATTGCAGCTCCCGACTGAGTTATGGAAAGTATCGAAAAAGTTGTTCGTGTGCGCGCTAAAGAATATGAAAAGATTAATTAATTTCTCCTCAAATCTCCGTGTTGTGAAAGAAAACACGATTTCGCGACTTCGCAATTAGATGCTAATTGCTACATCTTGTTGTTAATTGTATTAATGAAGATATTGTTGCGAGAGAGAAAGAGAGAGAGAACTTTCGCTCGATTGAGGCAATTTGAGAAACGCAGATGAAGCGGCTGACAACAAAGGAATTCCCGTCGGGAACGTGTCAGCCCGGCTAATAAAATTACGCAATTCTTCCGAGAAACCGCGGGTGGCCGCTCGGTTGCGTAATAAAGTGCAATTAGAGTATGCGAACATTGTTTCGACTTTCGCTCGAAAAATCTATCATGTTTGAGTGCGCATTACTGGTTCTTCTTCTTCTTTTTCTTCTTCTTCTTCTTCTTCTTCCTCTTCTTCTTCCTCCTTGTTTTCGCGCGGCCCGCACGTGTAGCGAACACGTGAATCCGCTCGCGTGACGTTTACGCGGCTAACTTTACGGTTTTATTTGTACTTGCAGGATTATGGAAATGCGGATCTGCGAGCGCGTCTGACGATCAGCCGAGATCATGGCCCTGACTGTCGTTCCCTCGACCCGCGTTTTCAATGGAAACGGTGAGTCACTTTTTAATAAAAGTGCACGCGCCTATAACAGGAGATCGTTAGCCGCGTGGCGAAACGGAAATGTAACACGCAATTTCATTTTCCACAATAATACCTAGACCGAGTTCGAAATAAAATGAATTTTTTACGTTACGTCGTATCGGTTTTTTAACTTTACGTGTTTCTCTATTTATTATAAATCATATATTATTAAAGAAGAGAAAATTTAAATTTAATAATACATTTGTACTACTATTATTAAATATAATTTTTTACATTATATATATATATATATATATATATATATCTTATTAAAAGAGAATTTTGAAATTAATATATATATTTGATACTATAAAATTAAATATAATTAAATATAATTAAATATCATTTTAATCAAATGTAATTTTTATCCTCTCTCTCTCTCTCTCTTTATCGTTTATTAAATTTATTTGGATTTTTATACTTGTTTTACACATTTTGTATGTTTAATCTAAAACTGATATTGTTATTTTGCGTTGAGTTGCAACAATATGCAAATAGAGAAATACATCGAACACGTATACCGACCGCGTCTTGTCAGATTCCGACGCGGAATATCGCGACGCGCGAGACACGGCGGAGTTCATTAAGTCATTGTCGGCGTATAACGTGATACGCTATATGCATAAGAGAACACGATGACGCGCAAATGGAATCCCCGTGCACATCCCCGCGGCTAACGAACTTTGCGAGAGATTATTATTACCGTGTCTCTCTGGATGGCGGCCAGTGGTTACAACATATTTCGGTTTACATTGCGCCGCGGCCATTAACCTCGAACAAAAACGGGCACGGACAATTCGACCGCGATGAACAATCCCGCCCGATCGATTTGCCGCCAACAATAGATTTCCTCCCACCGAAAACGTCTTTCTCTCGATTGCGATCGAAATTGCGCGGCCGTCCATCGAAATTGTGATTATTCGAGTTTATTTTTTCTTTTTTTTTCACGTTCGAAAATAAAGTTTGCGCGATACTCAATAAATCAATCAACGATTAGTTGGTTTCGAAAAAAATATGATGCCATTTGAAGAAGAACGAAAAAAAGCACGCAGAGAAATAATATCTGCGTTATATCTCGATAACGAATATCTATATAGCCTTGAACCAGAATTGTCGCGAAAGCAAATATTCTTATCGCTGATAAATATTACCGATCAACCAAAGATTTCTTCGCAGTGGGCACGCAGGCGTACGTTTCCGGATCGACGGCGGGCTCGGAATGTCAGTGCTGCCCTTACGGATATCACATCGATCTGGACTTCGTGCGCTACTGCGAGGCAATTGCAGCCGGAAGCGCCGGCGACAGATCAACCGCGGAGAGACGCAAGAAGCGAGAACGTCGCAGACAATGTCAGTCAATGGAGGTTCTCCTCGGCCTGGTAAATTAATTAGCAGTATCTTAACTTCTAGTTACGTGTGTTGAAATCACGCCATTGTGCTGCGGTAACGAATAGTGAAACCGGTTATGTATTAGCGCGGCCCGCAATTTCCCGGATACTTCCTATGTCAGTTATGAGGCAAAACATTTGAAATCTAAAGTACACGTTTGTTTATACGTTGTGTGTACAAAATTAACGCGTAAGAAAATATTATTTCAAAAAAAATTCTACAACAATTTTTTCAAATTTCTAAAAACTTAATTATTACAAAATATCTGATCAAGTTTGTGTCATAAGTTTTGCCGCGAGAATTTATCGACGTCGAGAGACGATAAGTCGTCCGCTTCGCGACGAAATCGCGACGATGACGCGAGAGAGATAAATTCGCTCGACAAACGCGCGCTGCGCGAGACGCACCGAAAACATAATTCACATCGGACGTTGCGACAAGGAGTCTCGTGTCTCTTTAGCCCCCGTTTTCCTTTATCTCTCGTAGGTGAGTCCGGCGCTGGCGGGAATAGAAGCCGAATTGCCGAAAATACCGCAAGAATGTACGACCGCGAACGGCGTGACCGCGCCACCGAGATCGAATCGTCCGCCGAGACAACCGGGAGATTCGCAGCCCTCGCCAGTCCTGGACCTCAGCGACGTCGTAGGCGACTTCGAGGCGACTCTCAGGCGATCCTCCAGGTCAACGAGGTCTTCCGATCGTCGGCCCATCACGGAGACCGGTAAGACAGCCTTTTCTTAGTCGATCGCGTAGCGGAAAATATAATGAACGTTGGGCTCTTATCGCGCCAACGATAATTACACGATAACTTACATGAGATAAAATATCTTCTAATTATATAGTTGTTGGACACGATATTGGTATCGCGTCAAGAATTTGCGACGCGATTTTTATTTCTGTTGTTCTTATAAACGCGCAACGTTGTCGATCGACAACACAATGTCACATTTACTTTTTACGTTGACGTGGCAACAAAATAAATCGTTTCCATAAACGTTTCGCTGCCAACGATAAATTGCGCCGATAAATTAGGTTTTAGACACTTGATCAGTGAAACCAATCAGTGAAACTATTTTCGAAGCGATCTTCATGTTCCACTTGAACGTTTTTTTTTTTTTTTTTTCGAAGTCACCGAGCATATCGGTAAAACAAAAGGCATCTCGATCGCGAAACGAACGGTAAAATTCGCTCGAGCGAATTCTTCTTACAAAGAAAATCGGTGCATCCGGGTAATTGCGAAAAAACGATCTCGCGTGAAACAAAAAAAAAAAAAAACGACGAAACGAATTAAACGTTGCGGCGGTGAAGAGAGCGGAGATGAATAAAAAAAAAAAAAAGAGATCTCCGATAATTTCACGCGCATTGGATTTCCTCGCGCTGAATCCGCTCGCGGCCATTTTGGGATTCTCCATGGCCTAATGACCCGCTATGTTATTGCGAGCGAAATCGGCCTCTTCCGTTTTCTTCGGAAGGAGGGGAGAGAGAGAGAGAGGAGTGACTTCGCTTTGAAGTCGGCACCGCGCCGGAACCCATTAATTATTTCATTAAGCGATCGCCTTGTTACGGACACCCGAGCTAATTTCACGAGGTCTCGCCCGCGAACAAATCGCCACGGAAATCGCATTGTCCGACGCGCCGTCGATGGAGAAATCGCGTCGCGCGCGCGCGCGCGCGATCGATTTTTGTCGGGATCCGAGAGCTTTCGTCAAGCCGTAGGTGATAATCGGACACAAGACGGCGCATCTCGGCGCCAATCGAAAGTAAGTACCCAAGCAAGTTATAATTGGTTAAAGTTGCTAGGAAGCAAGGTTAACGAACGTACAACGCGCGGTGAGTCTTCCGCCGTGGTTTACGACCTCTTCCGTTTTGAATTCCTTGATGCAAATTGCGCGCGGCGCAAATTTTCTCCGCACGATGCAACATTGTTTCGTGATATAATTGTGGGAAAGATGCATTCCCCCTTTCTCGCGGCTTGTTGTAGCCGCGCGATGATGATCGAATTAATGCACAGACAGGAGGTTTCTCTCGCGTTTCGTTTGCGGAATTTTTTTTGCAGAAGCTGCACACAAAGTGATTAAAATTTCATCAATTCATTGGCAATTAATCTCACAAAACGAGGAAAGAAAAAAAGCGAAAGAAAGAAACGCGCCGCATAGTTTGCTTTCCCCGTCTCTTTTTTTTATTATTATACACCCAACGAGAACGCACTTACAATTATTAAGCGATCCTTATCACGAAATGTGCGGTATACGTAAGGAGGCATATTCCATCGAAATGATATATAAATTCGAAATTTTATAACTTCTTTAAGTCGCGCTCGCTCGCCTTTAATTAGGAAGAGAACTGCGCGCCGCATTTCTTCCGAACGCTCGAGTTCTCAACTTTATCAGATATGTCTTTTTATAAAAACGCTACCTTGATCGACCGTTATTTTTCTTAAACGCCTTCAAAACGGCTTATCTCGCCATTACCTCGGGAAGCCGAGCGTGTCTTGTAGCGGTTCGCGCGCAGTGGCTTTCAAATTTTACTGTGTTTTTATATTTATACGAAGCGTGTGTGTATCGCGGTAATTTTTTTTTTTTAATCACAAATAATTTTTATAATTATATTGCGGTAATAAAAAAAAAAAAAAAAACTTTAGCTACGATAAAAAGAAACATTTCTCTGAGAGCAAACAGGAAGTTTTTTGAAATCATCGAAGGGTATCGTATCGGGCAGCGAGTTGAGTCAGTCGCTTTATTCGCGAGTGATTGAAAAATGAGACGGTCGCTGATACAGCCGACGTTATGACTTTTTTATTTTGCCCGTGGACCGTACGCTCTCACCCGGTAATCTCGAGACGCCGGCGGTAACTTCGCATGCATTTCACTCTCTCTCTCTCTCTCTCTCTTGCGGCGATTAAAATAAAGACGGCCTGTGCTATACCCGGTCCGATTGTGTTTCACGCGGCGACAATCGCGTCAGTTTCTCACGACGAGAGAACTTAATCGCGAAAAGAGAGAAAGAGAAAAAAAGAAAAAGAGAGAGAAAGAGAGAGAGAGATTTCTCTTTGTTTCTACTCTCGTTCCGCGATTTATCGTGCAACCGGCAGCCGACAACGGAAACGTGTCGCAAGGAAGAAAACGGGCCCCCCCGGTATCTTCTATTCAAGTCTTAATTAGCATCGTGCGATCTTCGCGCGAGAGTGCGAAAGAGGAAGAGAGGTAAAACAAAGTGTTCTAAAGAAAGTGACATTTGAACAAGGAGGAGATCTCTCGAGTAAATTGGATTGTGTGTTTTGTCTTTTCTCAAAATAACTCCGCAAAGTGTTAATTAGGTAAATTGGGGGATAATATACATATTTCAAAATTAAATATTAAATTTCATCTCCTAATATTTTGACACTGAAATTGCCGCGTTATATATTTTTTCATTTGTTAAATTATTATCTTGCAGCTACGGAAATATGTTTTACCGATAATATTTCAATATATCGCACGCGAGTTTTCACTGAATTACGTAATTCAGTCTCGCGTCAATCAGAATCGTTCAAAAAAGATATAGCGGGATATAGACTTTGAAGCAGAGGAAAGTCCCGTCGTCCGTTGTCGGACTTCCATAAGAGAGAGAGATAGAGAGAGAGAGAGAGAAAAAAAACGTGTAACAAATTGCAACTCGAGAGGCAACTCGAACGAGATGAGAAGGGAGATACATCTCGCGAGACGCATCGAGTTAATGACCCCGAGGGAAAAAAAAAAAAAAAAAAACTGATGCATGTTGAGCCGCCAATTATCAGATCGTCAGGTATAATTCATACCGACGTCAATTCACATCTCTGGCGATCGGATACCTTGCCAAACAAGCTACCTTGTGATAAAACCGCCGCTCGATTAAATCCCCACTTGATGACGCCTGATCCTACCCTTTTAATCGCGCGTCACGTCGCGCTTGCGGTTTCTTGTGTATAGACACTCTATAACGTGCTACTCCTAAATCACGCTTCGGAGAGATAGTCACCGGCCGTTTCTCCTCGCGGCCACGCAGCAGATAGCGTATGTGTATATACATATACATATATATAACGTGTGCGTATAACGTGTTCGCGAGGCTCGCGCTGCGGAACGCGCCGGGGAAGCCGGCGGTGCATGGCTGGAACCACCTGCTTCCGGTCGTTGTACTGACGTCGGTTGCATCGGCGCGGCAGCGTGCGATGTTTCCACCCGTGTGTTACCCCGGCAGCTTGGACCGAACCACGCCGGTTCCGCGTGCACACACGTTACTCCCCCCCTTCCGTTCGCCCGCGAATTCGGCGCACCGCGAAGATGCACCGCGCGATGACGCAATCGCATTTGCATAGCGGACACCGGCCTTTAACGGAGCTTCGATAACGATATTAAAATCGCAAAGGGAACGCACAATAACGATGTTATTTATATGTGTAAGAAATTATCGTTTGATTTAGTTCTAGAATACAATTTTGTTTTTTTTAATTAAAAACAAGTATATCGATTCTTCAATTTTCAATTGCAATTTTAATAGTTTTTTCTTATACCTTTATTTATCCACGTAATTCTTTCTGTCTTGATCGATATTAAAAGTGTAAATTCCGCTCGGCACAGGGTGTTGTATATGTTAACATTTAATCAACGTAATACGATACTTTCAGAAAATATGCAGAATTTCGGAGCGAGGCGCGCGCGCATCGGACGTCGTGTCCGATGAGAAAAAGTGTGTTAAGCGGTGCGCGTTACGAAGGTAATAACGAGGTGTTGGGTCGCTGTCATAAACACAGAAAATGAGTCGCTGAAAAGTTTTTACCTCAAGTCGCGCTCCGAAAATAGTCGGTGCGCAGTCACGAAGAGAGAGAGAGAGAGAGAGAGAGAGACCGCGCGGCGAGTTTTAGCGCGATTAAAACTTCTAACGGAGTTTATCGCGTGGAAACGATTAGGTCGCGATTTGATGAAAACGGCTTGTGACTTCATCGCTTTAGTTGCCATTTCGAGGTGGCAACCTTGTCCGGGCAAGGTGGTCGCATATGGTCGCCAAGCACCTGTCGCGCGCTGCACGCACGCGCGCGCAACTGGTTCAACTATTTCCGAAGCACGCGCATCGGGAACGAACGAAAATACGATCGCGAGAACTCCGAAGGTGTGACGCGAAGATAAATTCAACGAAACTGGCGTAATCGAGAAGGACAAATAAGCAACACAAATAAATAATATATATGCAGGATTCCGACGGGCCTTGGAGATGTTACGTGTGTCCTCCACTCCCTCTTCGTTGGCGTGTCATATAATGTAATCTTGAATAATTGTCATTTATCAGACTTATAAAATTCGGGTTCGTGCGTGCGCAAACAAATACCTCGATTAATTACTTGAGAGAAGCGATTTATAAACGCCTGTTTGAAGACTTCGTGTTATACAATCGCGATTTAAGGTTTGCTGCTGTTCGCGCATGTTCTTAATTAACAAAATTGCGAATTCTGATCGATCAATTTTCGAATGATTAATGAATATTCTTTCAGCTGTTACGCGCGTTACATAGAGAGACACGGCCGCCTATTATATTTAATATTAAAAAAATTTTTTAACGATTACTTTTTCACGTGCAATATATATATATTTTCATTGAGGTAAAAGCTAATTAATTTCCAACAAGTGGCATTATCCAATTATTGTTGCATTATCAGAAGCAGATAATATTAATTAATAACGCGTATGAGAAAAATATAAACGAATATTCGCACGATGTAAACTTTTCTCTTTCTCTCTCTCTCTCTCTCTCTCTCTCTCTCTCTCTCTCTCTCTCTTTCGAGTTCATTATTAATTTTCTTCGCGTCATTAACTACGTCGTTTCTCACCGAAACTTTCTTTCAAGCGCAACGAAAGCGCGCACAATCAATTATTTCTCCGCTTCTTTGCGGCGCAACAGCGCGAAATTCCAGTTAATATAAATTTAACTGTAAACAAAGTCATGAATAAAGAGCTCACGGCAACAACACGAATGCCAACACGCTTTAACTAAACTGTGTATCCTGACGAAATTTGTATTAACGCAACTTCTGCGTTAATAAACTCCGATTTCGCCGAAAAATTTAATTTCGACGATCATGTTTCCGCAACATACACGTGTTGACTTTCCCCCGTTATTCATTCTCATTATAAATACGTATGTATTCGAAATTTATAATCGAAAATTCACACGATCTCGTTCGTATCTATTTATTATACCGTTCAACGCAGAAGGAAATCGGTGAGAGATTAAAATTTAAAAAAAAAAAAAAAAAAAAGAAAAGTTCGCGCGATAAAGATGTCTCGCGACAGCGAGCAGCGCGAAGAGCGCGCGTTTTTGTTCGCGCAATCAAGCCAGAGGGGGGAGGGGGCCGGATACCGCAAAGTTCTCTTTTTCCCCCGATTAGCAAATCGTCGTAGCACATCGCGAGCAGCCGCGAGGAGACCGGCGAAGGAAGATACGCTCTCCTAACCCCTCCCGCTATTCACCTTAGCGTGAACGAACGGCTGGCTCGAGCACCGAACGGCAACACAGTAGTCAAACGCTAACTGTCGCCGTCGCGGCGAACAGCGGCAAAGCGAGCGGCGCGGCGGTTTGTATATCGGGACGCGCGTAGTCGAAAAACGAACGGAACGTATCAAAAGTACGAATTTGTACCAAAGTACGCGCATCCATCCCGCGCCCGACACGATGTGATCGCTTTCCTCGTGCGCGTGTCGTCTCGTGCCAATTTTATCGCCAATCGAGAAGCGACTAGCCGTGCCGGCTGTGCGCTTGTGCGAGCGCGAAGAATTCCGGGTCCGACCCAATTTCGGCGCGGCGTGTTACATTTACGCACTGAAAATAATGCACTGACCTCAGTGTGTAAAATTCGGCGTGTCATGGCGTTCGTGCGATGATGACTTCGACGTTTCGACGACGCTCGTGACAAAACGGCTGTTTTCATCTTTTGATCGGCGGCTTCGTCATCGAAGAAATCGGGCGGGAAATCGAGCGAAATTGCGACGACGAGAGCGGCGTTTTCACGACCGGCTTCGCGGCGAAAAGAAGATAAAACTTCGGAGCGGAGAGAGAGCGGAGTTCGCGCGCAAACACACATCGGATCATTTTTTGGCGCTACTGGAGACGCGTCGCTACGAAGTTGATCGCGCGAACGGAATCGCGTCGCGATTGTGGATCCCATTAGATACTCGTAAATAGGTTGAAATCTTGAAACACGTGACTTGGCTGGAAGAGGAATGATCTGTTTTCAAACAGCAAACGATTGTCGAGAACACAATAGATCTGACGACGTGATACAAAGGTACGACGACATCGATCGTAAATCGATCAGTGAAATTTTAATGCGAAAATCGAGACCTGCGAATAGACAATTGAAACAATTTGAATAGCCGAGAAAAAAAATAGAGATCTGATAATAACACATGAGGTCACTGTCAATGAAAACATATATCGATAACTCGCATCACATTGATGTCAAAGACTGAATCTTCTTGTTAAAAAATCTATTAGATCTGCGATATAATAAAGGCACTGAACAACGGAAGAAGTATTGAATGCTTTTTTTTCTTACAAAATATTATCTGACAATATAAAGAATATAAAAAGACAGAGAAACGTTCTTTTGAAAATCGAACGCAATTCACGACCGAGCGAAGTTGATAATCTGATCGAAGTGAGGTCGTCGACGACTTCGGCAAAGCACTCGACTTCAACAAGTATCTAAAACAACGCAGAAGAAGTGCATCTTCTTTCACGAGAGAGAGAGAGAGCGTCAGAGATCTGCGGCGGAAAATTCACGAGCGACAAAAATGGGGGTCAAGAACTTCATCATGAAGAGGATTCCCTTCTGCAAGAAGATGAAGGCGAAGCGGAAATATCGTGAGTTCGCTAAAACCAAAAAAAAAAAAACAAGAAATCATTCTCTCGCACGGAGACAGATCTATTTTTTCACTCGTCACACGTTGCGAAATTCGTCTTTAGCTTTGTATTTGTCGGTCTGGGTTCCGCGGAAAATAAATTGAGCAAACGAGACGTTATCGTTGTGTTGCGTCATTTATTTTCTTCGTCTCGTTTTTGTAATGCAATTCAATGGACGCGTCAAGATGCTATTGTTTATCGCGGAATGAGATTAGCGTCACTGTAGGCGACACGCGCAATTAACAAGATACGATATCTAAGACCAGACAAGTCGAATTCATTATCAGAGGCAGCGAGTGAACGCGGCAAAAGCAAGTGCGTTATCTCTTATTCGCGGTCGAAAAACGCGATCGACCTCTCCGCGCGCGTGATCGGCTTCTTTCTCTCTCTTTTTTCTTTTTTCTTTTTTTTTTTTTTTTTGTTTTTGTTATCTCTCGTTTCTTTATATGACCGCATCCGATCAACGTTGGTGCGCGTGGTGACGCGGGAGAGATGCCATTTTCCGTATTCGACAAGTGCATCTGTTTGAAACGCGAACGGACGAGAAATGGAGGTGCCAAGGACGACGTCGCGGAATCGAAGTGTCAGTGTTCGGAAAGTCTTGTTTGCACATCTCGTTATCGTTACATGTGTACATGTGACGGAACTTCCATTTGTCAGGAATAGAGCCGTGACGAGAATTGACATTTGTGTCATAATTCACGCGCGTTTATTTATTTATTTTTCTTCGCATCTCCGCGTGATGGTTTTATTTATTCGAATTTGAGGGATAATTTTTGAATTAAAAATAAAGAGAAAAAGAAAGAGAGATGACAAAGACCGCTTTTTCCCTTAAACGGTCAATCTTACGATTCTCCGCGAATAAACGTCAACAGTGACAAGCCGACATCGTCCGACAGGCGAACGACGTAACTCTCTTGGCGCACACGCAACTCGGGGGAAGAGACGGACAGTCGCCTTTTATTAATTTCTTTTGCTTGTTTCTCTCGCGCAACGAATTTATTGCGATTGTGTCTCGCGATTGGCACAATCGCGGCGCTACATATGTACATACACAACACACATTTGTTCCGCGACTTTCACGGTGCCGGGAGATCGGAGCGCGTTTAGCCTTTTTTTTTTTTTTTTATTTTGCCTAATCCACATGTGCAGCGCGCGTGGCATGTGATTCGAGCGCATCAACGTTTAATGACACCGCACATGCAGGATGTCCAGCGATCGCGCGATTAATTCTATAATGACACATTTCTCCGGAGAACGACTCTCAGATGAGTTCGAAGAGGAAGACGGGGGCGACTTCTCCTCCGTGGACACGCAACTACTTTTACATTTTTTAGTATCGAATGTCCGTAATTAAGAAAACAACCTTAAATTCAAACGTCGAGGCATATATTACTGGTTGGCTGTGTGATTCTCTTCCGAAGCTTCGCCTGAAGGTCCGTTTCTCTTTCCATCGCTCGCAACTTCGATTTTATTGATGTCTCGCGAAAACAATAATTTTCCAGAAAATTTGCTATTAAAATTCTATCCTGAAAGGTATGTACAGCGCATAAATAACGTCGGTCACGAATCGCGTGCTGAAAATTCTCCTGTCGCAACGAACCGAGAGAGGCATATCATCACGACATTGTCGAAGGAATTCGCCGCGACGTACATATGTCATGCATTTTTTTCATTGTACGGCGCTACTACTCGAGATAAGACTTCTTTTGTGTATGTGTGTGTGTGTATGTGCGATACGATTGCAAAACTATCGATTAAAAACATCTCGGATAGACACATTTCAGGTGAACTCTGTCTGTGAGAAAACGTTGCATAAAAATATACGTGTCAAATAAAAATACGTGTGAAAACATCTTCAATTACTTCTTCGCGTCTATTGTCGTGTAAAATAATGCGGCGTACACACAGAACGTTACTATGACACGCTATCGGTAGATTAATTAGATATTTCTATTAAAAAAATTACCTTACGATAATATAATAATTTTAATTTAATTATAATAATTTTAACATTTAATATAATTATAATAATTATAACAGTTATAACTAAACAATCCGTAAAAATGTTCTTCTCTTTCAAGATAATATTTTTCAGAATTTCTGTGTGTAGCAAAAAGAGGAGAATCAGTTTAATTTAAATTACCCTAGTTAGTATAAAGTTGTAGAGCAAAGTGTAGTGGGATCTCAAGAGAGAAAGGTCGATTAAAGTGGATACTCCAACGTACAGAGTCGCAACTGCACCTTTTTGCAACAGCTGATAAAATTAATTTGTTTTTTTTTTTTTTTAATACTTTATATACAATGTGTGTGTTGTTAATAATATACACGTAAGTGTTTAACGGCTGATTGTTTCAGATAGCACGAATGGAACAGCACCGGTGCAAAATGCGGTCCAGACGGACCATCCGACAACAGATTCCGACAACGCCAGCATCGGAAGCGGCAATTCGAATCTCAGTACTGGCGCACTCCAGGCACGATATTAATTTTCTTATATATAATAATATATATTATTATAAATAATATATATTTTTTTTTAAATCCTACACACACACACACAAAGAAAAGTGAATGATTAAAATTTTACGCAAACTTTAAATCATAATTTTGACTTCAAGCATTTATAGATTTTTTTTTTCTAATCTTACCACATTATCTTTTTCTTGCTCTGACGCACACACGCTCACACGCTTCCATTAGTTACCCTTTTTTATTCAAACTTCTATTTACCTTACACTACAAAGACACTCACGCAAGACACTTGTGCGACGCATTGTGTTACGGATCGACCCCGGCATTTTACCTGAATAAGATTTATTATACCATAGTTAAATGCTCATTTTAACGTTCAAGAAATGGTTAAACTTGAAGAAAAAGAATCATATAGATGATTTATGTACGTTACTTTTTCCTTTCTCTGCTCAAGTTTATTTGAACAATTTTTCATATCAGTTTTATTTCTCAGACGATAGAAAGATAGGAATAGTATTTTCTTCTGCATTGAAGTCATTGCATGTGACAAAGATTTTAGTCACAAGATTACAAATTAATTCTTCCAATCACAGTTTCCGACAGCAATAATGCTGACCTGCGACTGGTTTGTTAACAACTTTAATATTTTAAGACCCATCTTACTCGGTTACGATTAAAAAATTCATAATTGTGGAGAAAAAATTTATTAGTTTTTTTTTCAAATATTTCCGACACGATCATTCATCTTCTTAATGATCGTAAAAGAAATATCAAAAGAAAATTTCCTTTAGTAAAATGATTTGAGCAGATATACTTAAATGTAAATCAAGTTCACTTGCTTTTCTTTTTTTTTTGTTTGGAATTTCTTTTCTTCTCCTGGTCTTTGTGCGTAAGAATGTCAAATTGCGTGATGTCTAATCAAACAATTATAATACCAGAGAAAACTACAAGGTTTTTTATATTTTTGCTACCTTTCTCTACTAATGTCATTTTTTATATTTTTTGTAAAAACTTATGCCAAGAATTACAATTTATAGACGGTCTTTTTATTTTTTATTTTTTTTTTGTTAGATGTACCTGTAGGGATAGATTCTATTTCTCCTGCCACTTTCTACCTAAACTAAACACTTGCAAACTAAAAGATCTTCATGGATAGTACAAGGAGTATGGATAGTTTCAGTCTGTGTTCGGTAAGCTAAACGTCGAGACCTCTCCCCGACCATACACGACTGTCTCACGTCTGTCATACGCTCAGTGTTCGGAATTCGGTGTGACTTAATGATCACGTAATAACTTAGTGATATACCTTAGTGATATCTTAGTGACAGTGTTGATAAATTGGTGTTATACTAAATTCAAATTGTTTGAATTAGCATCATGAGGCCAAACGCACTATTTACAATAATAAGGCCGCAAAACGTAGCACCAAAATCGTTATATAAAGCGCCATTTGCAACAGAAACATCGCAAGACATACTATTTGCAACAAGAACATCGCAAAACGTACTATTTGCAACAAAAACATCGCAAAATATACCATTTGCAACGAAAACATCGCAGAACGTATTATTTGCAACAAGAACGTCGCAAAATGTATCATTTGCAACAAGAACATCGCAAATAGCACCTATTGCAACAAATACGTCGCAAAAAGCACCTATTGCAACAAATACGTCGCAAAAAGTATCTATTGCAACAAAATCATCGCAAAAAGCATTTATTGCAACAAAAACATTGCAGAAAGAAACAGTTGCAACAAAAACATCGCAGAACGTACTATTTGCAACAAGAACGTCGCAAAATGTACCATTTGCAACAAGAACATCGCAAATAGCACCTATTGCAACAAATACGTCGCAAAAAGCATTTATTGCAACAAAAACATTGCAGAAAGAAACAGTTGCAACAAAAACATCGCAGAACGTACTATTTGCAACAAGAACGTCGCAAAATGTACCATTTGCAACAAGAACATTGCAAAAAGCACCTATTGCAAAAAAAACATCGCAAAAATTACCAATTGCGACAAGAACATCACAAAAAGTACCAATTGCAAACAAAACATCGCAAAAAGCACCTATTGCAAAAAAAACATCGCAAAAATTACCAATTGTGACAAGAACATCACAAAAAGTACCAATTACAAACAAAACATCGCAAAAAGCACCTATTGCAACAAAACCATTGCAAAAAGCATTTATTGGAACAAAAACATTGCAAAAAGAAACAGTTGCAACAAAAACATCGCAAAAAGTAGGGATGCAATATATCAAAACGCCACAACATTCTAAAAACTATGTTAAAAGACCATTATCTGTAAGTTTTAATTCTTGGTAATTGTAAAATTTAAAAATGTATTTAAAAAATGACAGAAGTAGAAAAAAAGATAGCGAAAATCCAAAAGGTTTTGTAGTTCCTTCTGGTATTACAATCGTTTGATTAGACAATACGCGATTTGACATTAAATGTTCACGTTTGCACAAAGATCAGAAGAAGAAAAGAAATTCCAAACAAAGTGAAAGAAAAGCAAGTGGATTATAGTTGATTTATAGAATTTCTATTGAAATCGTTTTTCTACAGAATATTTTTTTTCGTCATTTTTTCTACGAGCATTTAGAAAATTTTACAGAATTTTTTTTTCGTCATTTTTACGAGCATTTAGAAAATAAATTATCGTGTTAAAAAAAAAACTAGTAAACTTTTTTTTATTTTTCCGAAACTATAAATTTCAACTAAAATAATAAAAAACTAAAACGATTATATTGATCGCAAACTATAGTGATTTTATAAATTGTGATAGAGACGCTAGTGAATTGTTTTTAAGTATTTATTTAAAAAAAGATGTTTAAGTATATTTTTATGCATTGCAGAACATCAGAGACAAAATGGCGGCATCTTTGGAAAGGATAAAGGAGCTGGAGGAACAGGTCAAGGCGATTGCCATGCTGCAGGTAAGTTCCCACAACAATTTCACATCCTTCCCTTCTGTGCTTTTGTTAACGTTGATCACTCGACAAATGTAATTTGCATTCAGCCGCAGGTTCTGCCGTTCTGCAGCAAAACTGTGGGATATATTCTTTTGTAGCTTTATCACAATCTAGATTTTCTCATTACGTTGATACCTTGTTGCTTTTTAATGCACTTTTAATGCAATGACGATGCGCAAAACAATGAAATAGCTTTCGTACGTTCCCAAGAAAATGCAACGATCCGTGAATTTTTGTAGGTATTTGAATCATTGCGATATCGCAAAATTAATTATAAAATAATATAAACTTGACATTAAAAAAAACATCTCAAGTCACTCGTTTCTCGTAAGATAAATGTTTTATTTATTTCTCTTTTTATGTGGGGGTTTTTCTAATGTGAGACGCGCTTGATAAATCTCTTACTTCTCAAAAATGCAGTTGCATCGAACTGCACAAAACGCGCTTCAGTTTCTCACGCTCGTAGTTTTATCAGTTCGATAAAAGCTTACGCTATTGCCTGAGCTTATCTGGCTTCGCGCACACAATCTCTTCCCTTTTCTTCTGCAGGTGCAAGTCTCGGTGCTGAAAGAGGAGAAGCGCAATCTCGTGCGGCAAGTGGACGAGCTGAGCAAAATAAATTCCACCAACGACCTATTGAATGGCAGCCTATTCCCGGAAGCGCGCAGCGCAGTTATGCGAAAACTGAGCTACTCCAGCGAGTCCACCGTGTCCAGCAAAGACATAGGAACCATGTGCGGTCACGTGATGACGAGAGACGTCGGGATTTCGCATCAGCCGGTAGGAAAGCGCATATATTATGTTTATAGTATATAAACATAATATAAAAATATTTAAAAAATATTTAAATTTATTTAAGAAACGTCCAAAAGAAATGCCGATCGCGGAGTTTTATAACTGAAGTTATTCGTTAGCTTTGTTGTAATTCGCGAAAAAAATATTTTGCAAATAAAAGAAAATAATTTAAAAAAATAAAGGTACACAGGCTCGTCGTTGTTGATCAGACTGATCTTTCGATCTCGGTTATTCCGTGGACTTTGCTTGTTTGTGTGAATATTACCGCGCAATCACTTCTATTGTATGAGTGCAGTTTTTTCTCTTCCAACATTAGCTAGAAATAGAAAGACCGCGGCAAATCATCCGTCAATTTGCATACGTTCAGAAGTGAGTGGCAATCGCTCCCGTAATTATAGAAGTGAAAATCGGCGATTTAAATGGCGATGCCAGTAGTTTTGCCGTGTATCCTCGTCGCTTCGCGTGGTGATTTCGCTCGCGTCGTCGCCGAAGTCGAGCGACTTTCGCGCCCGCGCGTGTGTATGTATGTATTTCGCATTAATATTCATAATTAGATACTTCGAGAGTGAGGATACTTAGTTGTAACATGTTTACGCTGCTGAGTAGAATGTTGCGTTTCTTTTTCAAACTTCCTAGATACGTCGTCGGTAATATAATCTGCTCGGTACGCAATGGTTCGTAATATTTCATAAAGCGATTAACATTATGATTATTTACGTCGTAAAATTGTCGTAATAAATTACCAGTAGAGTAATCTAATAATTATTATTATTAATATATTAGGTTAGAGCGATTATTTTATAAAAACGAGATAAGCAAGCCGTTTTGCAAGTCAAAGTTTTTAATCGAAATATTCAGTTGAGATGCTTTTTTTCTTCAACACACTTTTTTAATTATTACAACGACTGTAATAGCTCGCGAAATATTTTTATTCCAACGAATTTTCTTTTTTATACGAACAGGTTCGAACGAGGGACGTCGGTTTGTTAGTGACGAGCACGCCAATCAAACCGAACAAATCGTTGCAAATAAGTAAGACGCTAATCGAAGAAATCTTACCCAATGAAAGCATTCTGTCGAACGGGGATGACATGTATATACCGAAACTCGAGAAGAACGACGAAACGTTCAGTCTTAAAACATTACAAGAAATTGGCACCAACACGGATGGGACATTCAATAGTTCGTGTTTACATTTCACGAAAGAGGTCAAGAAAAGTTCCTGCAGTACTGAGACGGAATTAAGTATGAAAGACATTCTGACGAAGGACGAAGTCTCGACTCTTATTGAGGAAGCTATAAAGACTTATAAGAAGAGAAGCTACGGGAGTCCGAGAACCACTCTGTCCAGAGGCGTTCAGTGTATCCTGAAATCGCCCGTCGAGAAGCGAGAACAAGCGATTCAAGTGACCGAACAATTCAAGATGCGCTCGCACGTGAGCGTAACCGCCAAGCCGATAACGACAGAAGTTGGGACGGAGGTCAGAATAGGTCCTTCCACCAGAAGCGTGTGCGTCGGACCGGATCTGATTGACGTTCAGTCACCGGTGTCGTTGAACTTGATGAACTCGAGGAACCATTCGTCCAAGTACAACGACGCGAAGACCAAGACGAAGAGCAGATCGGTTGGATTGATGGTGGACGATCTGTTGAAAACTACCTCGCGGGGCATCGACACTTCCGAGCTCACTCCCAAATACAAGGATGCCAGCACCTCGACGATAAAGAAGAAATTCGTCGACGTGTCGGTCGGCGATTCCGTGAGGCCGCACATCTCCATCTCCTGCGCGGCTAATTACTGCGACAATTGCAAGGAGACGATCAAGAGTCTGGCGAAACAGATGACAAACAGCACGGAGAACATTCTGAATCATCAGAACAGCAACTCAGTCTCTAGAATTCCACGACCGTCTCATATACCTCTGAACATCAACGATCACAGAAGATTGCTGAAGCGCCAGGACACGTACACGAAGAATCTGGTGACCGGTGTGATACGATACGACACGGATAACAAGGAGCAGTACGACAGCAGCAATCGATTAAAAGAAATAAAGTGAGATGTAGCAAATGTTTATAAATGTGCTTGCTTATTCTTTTTACTTAAAAATTAGAGGAAGATTTTTTAAGGATTATGATATCTCACACGCGGAAAACTTATTTCTAATCTTAAAAATTTTTAAATCGATTTCTTGTTATATTATATTCAATGCGCACGCAGAGAATAATAATGTAGATTTTATTCCGCAAAAAGTTTTATATTATTTTTTAGACCAAAATTTTAACATGGTTAAATCGCGCCTCAATCACCCTTGCAACGTTTTTCGCGAACGAAAAAATTAATTCCCCCTTTCGAAACATCTGATTCACCCTATGCGTCTCGGCCACATCGCGCCATCTGTTATTTCCGCGCTTGAAAGTCGCCGCAGGGGTTGTTTCTCGATAAATGGGGTGGGTCGAAGGGCTCCGCGCCGGCTGAGAGCGCGCCGGGCAGTTTGTTGTTCTTTTTGAGTCCATGGTTGCGCGCGTTTGCGTCATCGGGGGGGGGGTTTCTCTCCGTGTCGTGTAAATATCGCGACGGCAATCGTTTGTGTCTTCTTCTGCGTCGTGTAGAACGCGAGCTTTTGCTATGGTGAACAAGTGAGCGCGTTCTCGATCTCGAACAGATCGATGCTGCAGCATCCGCAGCGCGACTCTCCTCGTTTATTCAGCGATTCTGAAGTCCCGTCTCGTCAGGCCGCGCAAGGGTAACAGTTTTTCCCCGCCATAATCGAACCTCTTATTTTTAATTTTCTCCCATTGGTGCAATTTATATCAAGAGATTCTTAATCTCGTGACGCAATTGAGCGCGACGCGTATGGTGGCTAATATAAATTACATTAGTAATTAAATATAGATTTAAAAATCGATTTTGAGATAGTTTTGCATTAATTATAGTTTTGTATTACTTGAAAATAAAGTTTTAAGAGATTTTTTTCAAAGATTCGATCGACTAAATAGATATTATTCCACAGCATTCAGCAATCTGAGAAGAGCAAGGATGATAAGAATGCAACGTTTACGATACACAGCGCAGAGAAGGAAGCTGATAACGAGGAGAAGTCCGAGCTACCGGAATCAGCTCTGTTCCAACCGATTCAAGACAAGCCCAGGAAAAAGGTCGAACCTTCGAAGGAGATGCAGGCCGCCATGAAGGTGCTGAACGACAGTCTGAAGAAGTCGCCCAGCAGAAACATATCGCATCAGCTCAAGAACGCCACGAACATCATCCAACTAGAGTGGTTCAAGATATCCAGCACATCTAGCGCGAATCCGTTAGATGTCGAGGATTACCTGGACTGCTTCGAGGAATGCTCCGGCACTCTGTTGGAGTACATCGTCAACATGACGGACTCAAGCGGAAACACGGCGATGCACTACGCGGTCTCTCACGGCAACTTCGACGTGGTGTCCATACTGCTGGATTCCAAGGTCTGCGACATCAACAAGACGAACTCGGCGGGATACACGGTTGTGATGTTGGCTGCGCTAGCTGACTTCAGAAATTCCACGCACATCTCGGTGGCGAACAGATTGTTCCAGATGGCGGACGTGAACATTCGAGCAAAAGCGGTAAACTTTTTACTTAATTTTCTTTGTTTTAAACTTTGAATGCGTTACACCGACTGTTTATTTATTTTTTTTTGTTTTATTCAATATTTCTATTGTATAATTTTTTTTCCCCACAGCACGGGCAAACTGCGCTGATGCTGGCGGCGTCGCACGGACGTAAAGACATAACGCAGCTGCTCCTGGACGCCGGAGCCGCGGTCAATATCCAGGACAAAGATGGCAGCACGGCCCTGATGTGCGCCGCGGAACACAATCACATTGACGTTGTGAGACAGCTTCTCGCGCATCCGGACTGCGACCCGTCGATCGTCGACGAGGACGGCTGTTCGGCTCTGAAGATCGCTCTCGAAGCGGGCAATCGGGATATCGGGGTGTTGCTCTACGCTCACGAGCACGTGAACCGCGGCATTAGCCCGTATTCGACTCTGAGACGCAGCAGAAGAGGTTCCAAGCCGACGACACCAACCGGACCGTCCCCGTCGGCTCCGGCCAGCCCAGCACCGTCGCGACGCATTCACTCGAGCAACCCTTCTTTCGCCACATCGAAATATCCCAAATAATTCGTGCATACGATACGTAGCAGGCTTTTTTTTCCGATACGTCGTGAAAGAGCGTATCTTCTCTTCGTGCACTTTTCGATTTGATAGCAATCGAATCGCAGTAATCTTGCATTTAAAAAAACGTAATTTTACTTCATTTTCTTTTCTTTTTTTTTTCTGTTTAATTTTGTTTTCTAAAAAGAATTGATAATATTATTTAATAATGCATTACAAAATGTAATACAATGATAATTCTCATATCATTCGCGAGGAGCACATGATATGAAGGAAGTCTTCTTGCCTAACGATTCAATTTCTTGTCTTGACGGGATTGTGTTGTACAATTTTAGGAAGTCCGAACACACAAACAAAACCGATGCTCAACAACAGTGTACATATGTATGTCTATTCAGGGTAACGTTGGAAAATCTTGTAGTTTAGTTCGTAGACGTAATTTTTAGTAAAAAAAAAACATCCATTAAGCAGATGCTGTCGAGAGTATTTGGATAAATATCTTTCATATCCTTTACAAATTTTATATTAATCTTGATTGTGCGTAGCTCATCCTTGAGAAAACGTGAGTTTTTTCTCTTTAAACAGGATGCGAGAGTACAAAATCTTCAACACTCGTGACAGTCCAGAGAGAGAGAGAGAGAAAAAAAATAGATCGATGTTTGTTTTTCTTTGTTTTCGTTAGTATTCTGTGGTGTTAAAAACATTCCAAAAACAAATAGTCGATGATCCGAGAGATCCTTAGGATTTTATAGATATGTATTTGGACTGGTAAAAAATATGTTACAGTTTCTGTATCAAAACTGTAATATTTGCGGAGACGAAGTTAGACGGAAAAAACATGTCCTCCTACATCCTCTCGCTGGAGAGAAATGCACTGAAAAAAATCCTCTGCCGGACACTTAAAAAAAAAAAAAAATCCAAAAAAATATGTTTCTCTATTTAATCGTTCGAACGCAGATTTGTGTTTTTATTTCCAGTCCATATATATTTATAAGAGGTCTATGGAGAAAAAACATTTAAAAACTTTGCGAAATATTGATACACAGAAGGCGGAAAGTTGCGCATAAAAACTTTTCAGGCCTAATCTCAAATTACTCCTTGGGATCAAATTATCGGTAGAGTAATCGTATACTGATGTACGTTAGAGAGAAGGAATATTACGTTAGCAACACACACAGACACACGTGTAATAATAAAATCACATACACATGTTTTATGGCAGTGTGAGATCTCCTTACGGTTTGCGAACGTTTATCGGCGTTTTCACACGCGAACGAAACATCAAACGTACTTATCGCTATATATTTATATATATATATATATTCTACGTTGAGACTGTAGAAATGTTAGAGAGAGAATTGTATACATAGAGAAATATATACACGTATGTAGTTGCGAAAAGATTTATATATGAAAGAAACATTGTTTTTTCGAAAACTCTTGTTGTACGGGTTTTCAGATCGAAAACTTTATATAAGCGATAATATCGAGATGTTGATGTTTATTTTGATCGAACAAAAATCGTGTCGTAACACAATAATTAAATATATATACATATATATATATATATAAATTATTATTAGAAATTGCGTCCCGCGCGTTTACGTGAAAGAGAGAGGATGATGAACAAATACGATGTGAGCGTTTTTTCTTATATAGGGTTGTGAATAGATAGTTCTGTACAATTAAATTATTTAAGTTTTTCCCGAGAGATCAAAGAGCTAAGTTGACGTTATTACTAAGTGTTTCTCACCGTCTTCGAAAGTAATTATCTACGATTGTTGACGTGAAATGATTTATTTGCATATCGAAAGGTAGACAAATATATATATATATGTACTGAAACACACTGATAACTTGTAGGGATCTAGAAAGTAGCGAAATACTTCTTATTGTTTGTGCCTTTATATATTTACCGTATAATATTACGATAGATAATAAACTGGAATACGAGATTCTAAAACAATGTGTTGTACGTGTGTAATTCACCCGATACCCAAGATCTACAAAGAAAAAAATTATTTTTTAAGGCAAGATTTATTCTGCAAATAATAAATTTTATCAAAATAAATAACACGATGATAGTTATGATGTACATACATACGTATATTTGTTAATTGGATACATAATTAGATTTAAATTAACCAAGCCTAACCTCTTACCCTAACCCTAACCCTAACTCAAACTCCAACCTAACTCAAGCTCCAACTACTCGTGGGATTACACGTCACTTCATGCGATCGTGACAGTTGTCAACAGTTTGTAACGTGTGTATTTATTGACATAGATTATATTTTGTACGTCCTGGCACACTGCGGATTTTTCAAGCACGTGGTGAATAATTGATAATAAAACCGCTCGGTAAGTCTCGGATAAGTTCTTTTTCATAAACTCTGCACGTTCGTTTAAGGTTATGTTTATAAAATAATTAACAAATCCTAACGATATTTTCTAGAACATCAATTTTGTCTGTATTGATTTGTTCGATAAGCTGCCAAGATTGCTAACAAAATGCGACGGGCTCATTCGAGTAAGTTTACACAATTTTCGTTGATGAACATATATTACTCACTAATTTCTAAGAACTCATCTGTAATTTTGTATCTTTTCAGGTGGTTATGGCTACGAGCCATTACCAAGTACATCTACAGGCAATGTCATAGAAGATGAAAACGAAAGAATGACTGATGAGTTAAGAGACAAAATTCATGCCTTAAAATCACTGTCTATTGATATTGGTACTGAAGTAAAATATCAAGACAAGCTCTTACACGATATGGTTAATATTTCAGTATTGGCAGAACTAGATTTTTAAACGTATATTTGTACAATTTGTAAATAGAACATTTTTAGATATAATGTGTGTATATATATATATATATATTAATACTTTAAAATACGCAACATAAGTTTATCTTCTTTTGTAGGATGAAGATTTCGAAAGAACAGATAGTTCGTTAACCAATTCAGTGGCGCGTGTTTTGCGTCTAGCTAAGGCAGGTCACAATCGTTACATCCTGTACTTGTTCCTCTTTTCTATAGCAGTATTTTTTGTGTTGTGGATAGTCTTGAAATTTAAATGATTTTTACATAAGGTCCATATCCCAATAACACTGACGTTCAAGGGATGTCCATTGAATATTCTTTGGATATTGCAATATATACAACGGATATTCATGAGATATTCTTGGGATATTGTGGGCTGTGTGGGATAACCGAGAGATAAAATGTGTATATAAAATGTATCATTAAGAGATAACAATGGACGTTAGAAGGTGGTCTTTTACATGGGTTAATCGAGAAACTTTTTATGTAGTGAAATTAGTACGCATGTTATTACATTAGATATTTAAGGAAGAAATATGTATAACTATTACTATTGTTACTTGGATGGAAGTGATAATATAACAAATATAACATATTTTTTTTATAAACGTTTGTTAATACAAGTTTAAAGTATAAATTGATTTTGTGCACGTGTTATATTAATACTTAAATGTATTTACACAAAAAGTGCAATTATAAAAATCTACTTACATTCGTCTGTGTTCAGCAGAACACAACTGTGTTTACGCTTATATTTTTTTTTTGAAGATTTACGATAAATTTATAAGAATCGAATAAAAAAGTTTGTAAAAGCAGCGGTTGCATTCTTTCTGCTGAGCGTGTCTATACAATGTTGGCGACACTGCGATCATCTGCGTTGCTTTCTAACCTCTCAAACACGTGGATGCTCAGAGAGCCGATTTAGGTTAGGTTGGTTTGAGAGTGTCACAATCTCGTGCGCGTATTATTTACAATTGTTATTTCAACAAGAAACGCGATGGGCAAAATAAAAGACAAAAACTTACGAAAGAATCCTTTGTATCGGCCGAAAGAGAATGACGAGGATGAGAAAGATTCGCCTAGTACGTCGGCGAATAAGAATTCAGAAGTTCTGTTTCCTTCGGAGACAAATTTCAATCACATCAAATGCAAAGCCGTGAGGCTTCAGAAGACTCAGGAGTTGTTGAAGGAGAAAGCGAAGGAGAAGAAGGAAGCTAGGAAGACGAGGAAAAAAGAAGGTGGTCCGAAGCAGGTGCCGCACACTATAGAAAGCCTGCGCGAGAAGGATGAGACGACGATAGTCGGCGACCTGGACGACGAGGAGAACAAGGAGCTCAAGATCGAGTGCGAGCACGACGAGTTCGCCGCTTATTACAACAAAACTTACGAGCCCAAAGTTCTCATCACGTACGCCGACAATCCGAATAGAAAAACAAGAATTTTTGGCAGAGAACTCACCAGGATAATACCCAATTCTATCTCGCTGTATAGAAATCGCTCGGGAGTTAAGAAGATGGTCAAAAGTGCGACCGCCAAGAACTTCACGGATATAATAGTCATTAATGAGGATCAATGCAAGCCGAGTATCCTTTTAAAATTGTTACGCACTTTATGTGATGCATGTTATATTCTTGAGATATGAATAGGGTTCAATGGCACAAGTCTTGGAGGGATTGGCTGTTAAAAGCTTAAAAAGTTTTGGCTTTTTATAACATTTCTTGAACAATTGATTGTTTAATTCTATAATTAAAAAAAAAATCTCAAATTTATCAAATTTTTAATTATCTTTCTCTGCTTAATTTAAAAATATTTTCCTTATGTACAATTTGTTAGATGGAATGTTGATTATTCACTTACCTGAAGGTCCTACTGCCTATTTCAAGTTAAGTAACGTCAAAATAACACCGGAATTAAAGCGCAGCCATAAAGAATTCACGGAACACAGACCGGAAGTTATTCTAAATAACTTCACCACACGTCTAGGATTCACTGTCGGCAGAATGTTGGGAGCATTGTTTCATTATCAACCAGAATTTAAAGGAAAAAGAGTTGTGACATTCCACAATCAGAGAGATTACATATTTTTCAGGCATCACAGGTAATCTTGTTGTATACATACAACATGTATATATATTTGCTTGTATTTAATTCTTAGTACAAGAGCTCAGCTGTCACGGAAAACATTAAATATATATGGAAAACACTATCTTGTAGTTAATATAAAATCAAAATTGACAATTATTTACAGATACGATTTTGATCAAACAAAGACGATAAGAGCAAAATTGCGAGAATTAGGTCCTCGATTCACTCTGAGATTGAAATCGTTGCAACATGGAACGTTCGACAGTAAATACGGTGACTACGAATGGATAATACAAGGTCGCAGACATGACATGGAAACAAGCAGAAGAAAGTTTTTCTTGTAGGCCAAATAATTTAAGCACTTTGTTTGAAAATGTCGATTACATAAACAAGCAAATAAACTACATTTGTACACATTACATTTTCGAAAATATACGCGTTTATCAAAAAAATCTTTAATTTCTCAAAATCCCAATGAGTCGATTATATATGTATAATAAATATCACACACAAAACAAGAAAAGTTTATTACAAGTTGTTTAGTTTATATTACGTACATGTTACTAATTTATAACTTAATGATCCAATCATTTGTCCTGAAAAATACTAAACAGATGAAAATATTCACAACAGCAATAATTAAGTAAGTTTTCATAAAAATAAAAAGTGTGAAAGTATATAAAAAATGTTTATATCATGCATATATTCACACACACACTCTCTCTCTTCTCTTTCTTTCTCCTTCTCTCTTGTGCCCATAAAATCTTTCTAAAATATAAAAAGGTGCTTTTATTTTTTGTTTACAGAGGAATAAAAATCAAAATTATATTAGTATAGTCTCAGAAAACAAAATGAAAGAAATATTTTGGTAGGTTGACAACAAATTCACACAACTGCAAACAAACTCTGCAGAGACATTTGTGTTTGCACTAAGCTTACTTATATGTTCTACCAGCAGAGTCTGCTAATATTGTATTTGACAACAATTGTATTTGACAAGATGTCGGTTAAACTCAAGCAGATCTATTGAACGTTTTTTTTTTTTTTTTTTTGAGGAAGAGAAAGATATTTCGATAAATTTGCTCGATTTCTGCTCGTCAATATGACGGTAAAACTTTGATAGATCTGTTAAGTTTTTGCTGCCAATCTGTCAGTAAATTTGCTCAAATATGTCGACATATATTGTTGACAGACTTTTGATAACAGATTCTGTTGCATTTTTGCTGGAATTCTACTGATAGTCGTGAATATGCATTGAATGCGCTACCTTTTTGGCAATAAAAATAAACCGCGAAGATCTGATTTTCGACTGATTTTGCCATCGGAATCAGGATCAGAAAGACGATAAAATATTGAAGTGAGAAGCAATTGTTTACACAGTGTTTTTAACAAGTAAATATATTTGGTATCAGATAGTAATAATGTGCGTACAAATACGACAGAGAATCAGTAGCAAGATCTTCTCTTTTAATCAGATTACATAGTGAGTGCTTTCACAACAAAAAAGATAAGTGCGTTGATATCATATTAAAATCAATTTCTTTTCCTCCGAACAAAAAAAAAATCAATGACAAGATCTCGAGTAATGTAAATCAAAAATGTGAAGCAAGATTACAAATAATTTCATAAGCACAGCATAAACATATGTATATATAAAAATTGTGTAGATTACAAATAACAAAATCACTATGGATTGAAAAATTTAAGCAAGACACAATTAGCTAATTTTTATAATTTGAAAATAAAACGCACGCACCTTGTAATTAGCTGCTTTTAGCTATTAGCAGAAACGTATCAAAGAATCATAGTAATTAAGGTTAATGAGTTATCGTGTAACAGCACGAATAGTAGTACCTGTTTTTTTTTTTTTTTTTTTTTTATTTTAATTTCATGCAAGATGAATAGACATACAAAGTGCGGTTTAACAGATAGAAGTTGTTTTATTATCATCTATGAGTACCAGAAAACAACGTAGTGTAGAAATATGTAAAATCTACCCATACAGAGCAAACACTCCATTAGAAATCTATTAGATATCGCATGGGACTGTTGACGTCTAATGGACATCTAATGGAGTTCTTGTTCTGTGTGTAATTTTCTCATAATACAATAAGTTTTTGAATTTTCTTTTTTTTTACTTTATAATATACGTGTATATAAAACTATCGGGAAGAATAAAAATAAAATATATATAATATATTAAATAGAGTAGTTAAAAATATGATTTTTCTTCTTTATATTAAAAATATGATTTTGGCTTATATATAAAATATTTTTTGTAAGGCAAAAAATTGCCATCCACATGTGAAAGCTCATGTGACGCCACTAACGACTTCTCGTGCTCTCAGAATACGGAGTTCCTTCGACAAATAGAATTAACGAGTGATTAAATAATGAGACAGATTGTCCGTAATTAGATGCGTCCGTAATTAGATGCGTGCGAACTTATCGGCGACGCTTGTCGCGATATCATTTCAATAAGTATTTTCAATATGCAGCCGCGGAAACTCGCACAGTTCGGATAAACGGTATACAAATGGACGGTATAAATGGACCCTGCATCGGATATGCAGACGTATCTTTTTGCGCTGTCAACTAACGTGACCGCGTCCGGCAGCGCCGAGAGCGTTTTCCCGTGTTTTAATCTATTTCATTAATTAACGAAAATTACGCCACCGTTCGTGACACATTTCGTCTCCGCGACAACGGACAATGAAATCAATGCTATTTTATGATACAGGCGGCTGGGGCCGGTGTGTGCGTTGCACATCGCTCAAGCGCTATTGTTAGTTCCGCATAATTATTTTGCAACTTATTAGAAATAATTGCGAAGTATTAATTGCGCACAATCGCGTTTCGTACATATTTTTATTTTCTATTTTTGCACGATACGGAATTAACACGCGAGTCGATAGGTATAAAGAAAAATATTAAATTATTTATAACCGATTCCTCTCTCTCTCTCTGATTTAACATCTTTTGTCTTTTTGTGGATGATATATTTCCGGTTGTGTTTTTTTTTTTTTTTTTTTGGAGAGGAAGATTTATCGATATATTTTCTATGTGCGAGATTTAAATTTGGTATCAATTCTCGTCGTCGATAATATTCGCAGTTCGAGGCGTTAATTTTTAATGACGATTCTGTTCTACAAGTCGACACGCCGGCGTTCGTATAAAGTAATCTTTCACCGTCGAGAATATTTGCGCGACACGTTCTCGATATGGAAAAACAAAACTTCGGTGTGCGTAGCGGTGTTATTTCCGAATTACTATACATTTCCGGGGCGCAAATTGCGGACTTTTTTTTTTTTCTTTTTTATATAAAATAAATT